>NC_134082.1:22495417-22657565 GCF_000715075.1 Nicotiana tabacum
TGGGTTGGCTCGCCCGATTCACCAGCTGGCTGAGTGCGAATGAATTCCTCCAAATTAGTTTGGTAGCGACTCTATACGAAAATTAAAATTGAATTAGTATTTCAAAATTTATATAAAAGTAAATTAAAAAACTTAAAGAAAAGTGAAAGCTTACATATACAGTCGTGGCCCGATCCTCGAACCACCTTTCTTGATCCATCTCTTTCTTCTTCTTTATAATATGCGTCTCCTTGAATAGCTCATCATGGATCATTGGACTCCCCGACTTCATTTCCTGAAAACAAATTAATTTAGTTAATAAACAGAATAGATATACTTTGAAAATTAAAATAATTTAAGCAATTACGTACCAGTCTTCTTTTAAAATAATTGTCCCTAGGCTGATCGCACCTCCAGTGTGCAAGGAGCCTCCCTTCTCAGATGCGCGAGCTTTCTTTCCTTTTTCACTTTTCTCTAAGAACTTTGCAGTAAGCCAATGCCTTTGCAAATCATCCCATAAATTTTGAAGTAACCATTCAGCCTTCTTGTTCTTCTTTATAGCTTCGGAGAAATTAGGCGACAATTGCTTGCAAGCTTTGTGATGGAAATTTGCAGCCACTTCCGCTCTATAGCGGTGTTCCCACGCACTTGCTCTATATTTCAAAAGGTAAATATTATATGAAAATATCATAAATATAAATTATTAAACTGCTTAAAAGAACATTTATACCTTAAATTAATTGAAAATTTGCTCTTTCAGCGAGAATGGAAAATCAGTCCAAGTCGCATAAGGGTCATCATAAAGCTTTCGATGGCTTTGCTGATTATCCTCGTAGTCTTATTAATCTGGATGAATCTGCAATTTAACAATAAAAACACATTAATATCTTAGTAAAAATTGTACAAAATAATAAACGCAAAAATAACAAATAACTCTTACCCATCACCCTCAGGGACTATGATGATCCTGCCATATCGATCATAATGTGCCTCCTCGTCATCATCAACATCATCGTTTGAAGCATGTATATCAGAGGCATGTGTGGACGGTGTAGGGGGGTCAGAGCTACTACCTCGCAGGTGAAGGCCTGAAATAGATGGAGTCGATGATGAAGATGGCTGTGATCCCTGTGACTGCGACATAGCTAGATAGACCCCAAGTGGCTGTGATACTGATGGCTATGATCCGAGTGGCTATGATCCATGTGGTTGTGACATGGATGGATGCGATCCATGCGATGTAGATGGCTGCGATCCACGTGGTTGTGATGCAACTGGACTATATGTCAGATGTATAGTCCTATGGCCCTGTAATGAAAGACCTGGTGTCTGCACGAAGGTATAGGGCTCATGATGCTGTGGCAGCTCAGTATAGCCGTGGGATGGAGGATAAGACATAGGCAGAGGCATAGGCATCTCTGAAGAGCATAGAGTAGATGGAGTATTATTTTCTACCCTCCTCTTTCCCTTCCTAGCCTTTTCTCGACCCTGAGAACCAGTAGGGTCATTGTTATCTTGACCCTTCCCTGCCATCTGCATAATATAATACATATTTAGATTGAAACATATAAGAAACTAGCTATAAAATGTGAGCGTTATTTAAAAAACCAACCTTTTAAAGCTCATCGACGTATTGTTCCTCGTCCGAGAATTCTTCGTCCTCACTTGTTTGAGCTTCATCAGTTGATTCTTCATCCTCATTTTCTATAATTCTTACTTCATTTATATCAACTTCTTCCAATATGTGTTCAGGATGTTCCAAATCATTTTCTAATTGATCGTCCACTATTTAGTGAATACTAGAGATATCGTTTTGATATGCAACATCTAACACATTCTCGACTTCCACCCTACCTACAAGCTTAGTTTTTATTACAACTCACCAATCGGACTTATTCCGCCGCAATAGATAAGGAGCCTAATACACTTGCCTAACAATGTGCAATTATGAAAGGATCATAGCGATCATACTCCTTCGTATGATTAACCTCAATTTTATTGTATTGGTTGTGTACTCTTGTACCTCTTGTTGGATTTGGGCCAAACCACTTGCATCTAAAGAGTATCAATTTCTTATATGGCCAACCTCTATATTCTAGTTCTATTATTTCTTTGAGCACACCATAATAATCAATATCTCAACCTTTATTGCCATCACCACCTTAAACCCACACCCCGTTGTTGTTGCTATTTTTAGTTTTAGAGCAATCCTCTGTATGGAACTTATAACCATTCACTACGTACTTAGACATTATTGTGACCTGAAGCGCAGGTCCCCAAGATATATTTATCAAAAATTGATTTACACCATTATTTGGATCATTTACTATCACGACCCCAAATGCCCCGGTCGTGATGGCTCCTATCATAGTACTAGGCAAGCCAACCCAACAAGTAACCACAGTGAATTCTTTTTATTAATCCATTTTTCTAAACCGATTAAGTCTTAAATTCTCATATGAAATATATAAATCAATAGGAATCTGCGGAAACAATACAAAATATACCAACACAGCCCAACAATCCGGTGTCACTAGTCATGAGCCTCTAAATACAACCAAGACACTGTCTGAATAATACAAAATAAGTCCGAAACAACAAACTACTAAAATAGGAAGGAGGAAGGCAGGGCTGCGAACATCGTGCAGCTACCTTGTGATCTCTGATAAAGCTCTCAGAGTATTGGAATCTCTCACTCTGATGCTTGGGCACCTGGATTTGCACACACAGTGCAGGGAGTAACGTGAGTACGCCAACTCAGTAAGTAACTAAAGTAAATAAGGTCCGAGTGCAGTGACGAGCAGTTAAAATCATATAATAAGTCTTAACAGAAATATCAATTCAAATTCTGCAAGTTAAAAGCCAGGCATCTTATAAAAACATCAGTTTCGATTAAAAATCCTTTGAAAACATTTATCCAATATTTTTCAACAAAGGCTCAGTATAAAAGAAGAGTGACAACAATAAAAGTCATAAACAAGCCCCTCGGGCAAGGTATCACTCATAAATATAGCCTCTTGGGAAAGCCTCTCAGTCACTCGTGACTCAGCTCTTGTCAAACAGTACTCGCACTCAGCACTCCGGCTCAATAATATCTCATAATAATAATAATAGTCATAATAACCACTGCGGCGTGCATCCCGATCCATAATTTATAGTCGATACGCTCATTGGGGGTGTGCAGACTCTGGAGGGGCTCTTATAGCCCAAGCGTCATATCGCTGCGGCGCGCAGCCTGATCCAATATATATATCGTTGCAACATGCAACCCGATCCATATAAGTATCGTTGTAGCGTGCAGCCCGATACATAACATATATATATATATATATATATATATATATATATATATATATATATATATATATATATATATATATATATATATATATATATATATTGTTGCGGTGTGCAGCCCGATCCATAATATATATAATCCTCACCATTAGGTCCTCAACCTCTCTCAGTCATTAATCTCACAGCCACTTGGGCATAACAGTGGAAATCGGGGAACTCGGCCCAAATAGTTTTCATATATTAAGAAGTAGAGTGATGAAACTGGATTTAAACAATAAACAGGTAAAATATGACTGAGGATATGCTTTCAAAACAAATAGAGTGAGGAAAGTAGTAAAAATACCCCTACGGGTGTAAATAGGTTGGCACAAGGCCCCAAACATGGCGTACAACCCAAAATAGAATATCAATCTCTAAAATACGGGATATCATAAGATTTTAAATCAAATACGCGGCTTAATAGCCGCTACAGGACGGACCAAGTCACAAATCCCTACTGGTGCATGACCACACGCTCGTCACCTAGCATGTGCGCCACCTTATTTATCAAAACAATATGAAATACTGTGGTTTCATACCCTCAGGTCCAGATTTACAATGGTTACATACCTCAAACTAGATGAAATACTACTCCGCGATGCCCTTGTCTCTCGCCTCGGCCTTAACTCGCATCGAATCTATCCAAAATCAGAATTACAACATCAATATATGCTAAGGGACCGAAGCCCATGCGAAAATAATTAAATTATACCAAAAATCTCGAAATTGGTCCAACTCGACCCCCGAGCCCACGTCTCAAAATTTGATAAAAGTCACATCAACGCAATCCTTATCCTCCCACGAGTTTATACATACCAAGAATACCAAAATTCGACCACAAATGACCCCTCAAATCCCAAGATTAAGGTCTCCAATTTCCAAGCCCTAACTCCAATTTCCAAGATTAAGGTCTCCAATTTCCCTCAAATTTCATGTTTAAACAACATAGCACTGCCTTGACTACCTTACGCGATCGTGGCTTTTTAAACATTCTGCCCAGCGATTTAAAATTCCTTAATCGTGATCGCGACAATAACCCTGCGATCGCATAGCACAAATGATGACTGGCCTCAAATTAACTGTACGTGATCGCATAACACTTTATGCGATCGCGTAGCACTGCCTTGACTACCTTACGCGATCGTGGTCCAACCCACGCGACCGCATAGAACAAACCTCACCTCTCACTCCTGCTCCTTCTCTCCTATGCGAAAGCAACATTGACCACGCCTTCGCGAAGAACAAACTCTCAACCAAACGCAATTGCATACAGACTTTCACGATCGCACTGAACAAATTTCACCTCTGCCCCACAAAGCCTACGCGATCACGGATCCCTCTACGCGATCGCAATGAACAGCTATCTGCAACAGACCTAAAGGAAAATCTACAACTTTTCAAACATGAATTTGATCCATTTAACCAACCGAAACTCACCGGAGGCCCTCGGAAGCTCAACCAAACATGCCAACATATCCCATAACATCATTCAAACTTGTTCCAAACTTTGGAACGCTCAAAACAACATCAAAACACCAAATTAACATCGGATTCAAGCCTAAGAATTCCCAAAACTTCCAAAATCCACTTTCAATCAAAAGGTCTATCAAACCTCGTCCGAATGACCAAACATTTTGCACACACATCAAAAATGACACAACGGACCTACTCCAACTTCTGGAATTCCATTCCGACCCCTATGTCAAAATCTCCCCTATCAATCGGAAAACGCCAAAATTTCAATTTCGCCAATTCAAGCCTAAATCTACTCCAGGCCTTCAAAACACATTCCGATCACGCTTCTAAGTCCCAAATTACCTCCCGAAGCTATCCGAACCATCAAAATTCACATCTGAGCCTTTTTCACATAAGTCAACATCCGGTTGACTTTTCCAACCTAAGCTTACTCAAAAGAGACTAAGTGTTTCATTCCTTTCCAAAACCTCTCTGAACCAAAACCAACCAACCCGATGACACATAATAAAATTAAACTAGACAATAAGAAGCAGAAATAGGATAAACAGAGCGGTAACTCATAAAACGACTAGTTGGGTCGTTATATCCTCCCCCTCTTAATCAAACGTTCTTCCTCGAACGGGTCCAGAAACATACCTAAAGTATCAAATAGGTGAGGATATCTGCTCTGCATTTCCCACTCGGTCTCCTAGGTAGCCTCTTCCATGGGCCAACCTCTCCACTACACTTTTACTGAAGCTATATCCTTTGACCTTAACTTTCGAACATGACTCTCAAAAATAGCTATTGGCTCCACATCATAAGTCAAATCATCGTCTAAATGAACCGTGCTGAAATCCAAAACATGAGACGGGTCACCAATATACTTTCGGAGCATAGAAACATGAAATACCGGATGCACTCTCGATAATTTAGGTGGCAAAACAGGCTTATAAGCCACTTCCCCAATCCTCTAAAGCACCTCAAAAGGCCCAATGAATCGATGACTCAATTTACTCTTCTTCCCAAATCTCATAATACACTTCATGGGTGAAACCTTCAGTAGAACCTTCTCCCTAACCATGTAACACACATCACGGACCTTCCTGTCAGCATAACTCTTTTGCCTCGACTGCGCTGTATGAAGCCTCTCCTCAATCACCTTCATCTTGTCTAAAGCATCCTGTACCAAGTCTGTACCCAAAAGCCTAGCCTCACCCGACTCAAACCAACCAATTGGAGATCTACGCCATCTCCCATACAAAGCCTCATATGGAGCCATCTGAATACTTGACAAATAACTGTTGTTGTAAGCAAACTCCGGGAGTGGTAGAAACTGATCCCATAACCCTCCAAAATCAATGACACAAGTGCGCAACATGTCCTCCAATATCTGAATGGTGCACTTGGACTGCTCGCCCGTCTAATGGTGAAAAGTTGTGCTCAACTCAACCTGAGTACCCAACCCTCTCTCTACATGGCTCTCCAAAACTGCGAAGTAAACTAAGTACCTCTATCTGAAATGAGGGAAATAGGGATGCCATGCAAACAAACAATATCTCGGATATAGATCTTTGCCAACTGCTTTGAAGAATAGGTAGTACACACAGGAATGAAGTGCACGAACTTGCTCAGCCGATCCACAATCACCCAAATAGCATCAAACTTCTTCAAAGTCCGTGGGAGCCCAACTACAAAGTCCATGGTGATCCCCTCCCACTTCTACTCTAGAATATCCATTTGCTGAAGCAAGCCACCCGGTCTCTGGTGCTCATATTTCACATGCTGACAATTGAGACACCGAGCTATAAATCTCACAATGTCCTTCTTCATTCTCCTCCAACAATAATGCTGTCTCAGATCCTGATACATCTTCGCGGCACTCGGATGGATGGAATACTGATCAGAGCTAACCCTACACAACTACAAAGTGACAAGAGTGGTCGAAGCAGCTTTTACCCGAGATGGTCGGGATCAAATCCAAAGGGAGGTAGAAGAGGGAATTGGATTCCTATCTAAACTTGTAGTGCGGAGTGCTCTTAATTACACTTCCAATCATATTTATTTGTTTTGTTACTTCTAATTTTTTATGCTAATAGTATGCTAAATTAAAGCTAAGTATAAATGCTTGTAAGGTTTTCTAAATGGTTAACGAGGCACTAGGGAAGTGGATTTCTCCTAGGTGAATACTTGACGGGTTCTAAAGCCTAAGGCAAAATTGTTATGTTGGGGATTGCGATATAGCCAATGCACGAAATTACTCACTCTATACAGCTTGAGTAACTTTTCCCTAATTGACTTTCTCAACACAAATTGGGTGTCAACATTGTGCAAGCAATATAGGCTCAAGTCGGGTATTACTATATCTAGGTTTAACCCTTTAATTGAGGCTATCAATCTCTTGATTATACCCCGATTCCTTGTTGGATTGATTTTCATAGACTCAATCTCTCTTTCTCAAGAAGAGCCCAAGTCAAATAGGCACAAATTAGTGTTTGCAACCACTAATTCAACATGGAAAACACAAATCAGTCCAAATATCAAACACCCATAAACATTTAAGCCTTAAAACAAAAGACCCATCAAATACCCACACTAGGGTTGAGCCACAACCCTAGCTAATGGGTCTAGCTACTCATATTAATGGAAGAAAATAGATAAATAGATGAAGAATAACCCATAAATTATGATTACAAACTAAGATATTGAAGATTCAGTGTAAATCTAGCTACAAATTACTCAAAATGGAATAAAACAGCCATTCGTGTGCTCTAGGATCTAATAGATTAAAAAGATACCCTAAAAATGTGAAAAGAAAGTATTTATACTAGGCTAAATATTTTGGACAAAAATGCCCCTGACGGAGGTATTGCGGACCGCGAAAAATGCACCGCAGTCGCGATGAGGCTTTTTGGCTTAACTTGTCACTCTCTGAATCTGGCCACCACGGACCGCATAAAATGCACCACGGTCACAGTGCCTTTATTGTGGTCCGCATAAAATGGACTGCAGACAACGTTGTCTTCAATCCTCCAAACTACCAACTCTCTGAATCCCCCTCTTCGCAAACCGCATAAAATGGGTTACAGCCGTGGTGAGGTTACTGCGGTCCGCACAAAAGGGATTGCGGCCGCAGTGCTTGAGCTTCCAAAGGTTGCATCTCTCTGAATCTCCTCACCGCGGACCGCCCTAAATGGATTGCGGCCGCGGTGGCTCTGTTGCAGCTGTGCTTTAATTTGTTCTTGGTACTTGTGCATGTTTCACTCCTTTTTGAGCTGATTTTGACTAATTTGTCACATTTTTTACCAAACCCTGCAAACAAGCACAATCTGTAAGCCTTTGAGGCTATTTGCATATATTTTTAATCAAAACTAAAGTAAAAAGGAGTGTAAAATGAATTAGAATCCCTAGTTATCAACTCTCCCAAACTTCAACTTTTGCTTGTCCTCAAGAAAACAAAATAAGTCCAACCTCCTTAAGAATAAAACCAAGAAAATTTAGCTGACCTAAGGTGACATCATCTAGCATCAATTGGGACTAACAATTGCCCTCAATTCAAATGAATCATTAACAACATTCAACCTTTTAAGCACCATGGATTTAATGCGACACAAGAGCATTAAGGATTGACTTAACCCATCAAAGAAACTCTTTCTACCACTTTGGTCATTGTGGAACCCAAACTCATACTCCTCAACTCTCCCTAAGCAAACCTCACTTTTAGGTTGTATCACTCAGAATGAGGATTGTGGAAAACATACTCATCTCTCTCAAAGAAAGGTCACAAGTCCGGCTCTAAGTACCATAAGGTGGCCCCTTATGTGAGTCACCACTAATGTAAGCTTCATTCAAATCAAGATCATATAGGGCTTTTGTGGAGATATAGTGAAGGCTTTTGGTTCAGGGTAGGAAATATTTGGTCGAAGTAGGTTTCATCTTCCCTTAACCACTTCATTTACTTCATTTTGGCACACATTCTCTTGACTCTTTGAGTCATTTACTTCTTTGTTAGGGATTAGAGAGACACACTGTCACTCTTTCTTGTTCATTTCAAACCTTTTTGTCCTTTCTCAACTTTCCACACGTTTCATCTCTTTATTTTTATTGCATCCCTTCATTTCTTCTATTTTTTTGACTTTTTGATTTTCTTTCTTTTTCATTGCCTTTCCTTTTCTTCATTTTGTACCTTTTACCGCTTTGATGCATTCCTCGTCTCTCCCCCCCAAACTTATGCTTTTGCCTTGTGCTAAGGAAAAATTTGGTGCCAAGAGAGGGTCTTTTTAGGACGGGTAAAGGCTTGTATCATGATCTTTGAAAGAAAAAGGTCTATGACTCAAAAGGGTTGACTAGGGATATTATCATTGGTAGGCTATAGATATTTTCAAGATAACATTCGGATCAAGGAGAGCCTATAATCACTTTTCAAGTCAAACTACACTTAGGATTTTGCCTAGATAAACATTTAGGGTAAGTTCTAGACTAATGGCATGGGACTTGGACTTGAAATTCAAATTCTCACCACACAAGCTATAGGATTGCTAAAGAGACAGAGTCGGGGGCCCACAACAACCTTAGCCAAGATTTGATCAACACAGTAGTCCCGAAAAACCACTTGATGATTATCGGCCAACACAAGAGTCTCAAGGTCACAACTTTCACTATCTTATACACACCAATTTGTTTTTGACCATAAGATCAAAGGCACAAGTTTTAGTCCCAAGTGAAGCTTTGCTTGAGGCACCATTACTCACTGGCTACTATTTACACAAAAAGCAAAAAAGAAAACAGACTCAAACCCTTAAGAGGGTTGTCATGCCATCCATTATCGGGAAGAGCCACTCGGTTCACACAAATTCCACCTTTGGAAAGAATCATGGCATTAAGAAAATCAAAGGCTTATTGAACGCAAAACTCAAAATAAGAAGCTACCAAAATAAAATAAGAAGCTATGAAAGAAAAATGCGAAAAGTAGAATGAATATGTACAAGAGAGGATTTAAACGAATATACATAAAGGGGAAAGAATATATACATCAGAAAGTAACTTTATATATAAACCAAAGTTGCAAAGTACAAAAAATGAAATAAAACGGTAAAATTATGTACATACCAAAAGTGAAAAACAAAGCATAATAAAAAGAAAATAGTATCATATTTACAACACCATATCATTCAAATAGGCTACCCCCTCAAATAAAAGCTAGCATTGTTCTCAATGCTAACTAACCAAAAATAGTTCAAAATAAGATAGAGAGTAAAGAAAACTCCCTATTGGCCCTCCGTCTGCATAGGATCATAAGCCTGGGTCCCTAGGTCCTCGGACTGCTCGGGAACCTGTGATTGAATCCCTGTAACCTGTGTCTGCACTGGGTCCTGGGCCTGCACTAGGACCTGGGGCTAGCTGGAGGAACCATCATGGGGGTCTGCTAACTCAATCACTGCATCATCAGTACGGGGGATCATCCTTCTCCTCTTCGGTGCCCTCTCTAACTCCTGCTCCGGCTCAGGCTGGGCTGCTTGAATTGGGTCATGCAATAATAGCTCTAAGGGCAATTGATCAGCCTTCCTTTTCTCTACTTTCACCCTCAACTCCTTCACTAACTCCTTTGATGCCCGAGTCTTTCTCAACTTCTTTGTTTCCTTTATCAGCTCCTTCAATGCTTTGCCATGAGAACCTACATCCTCCAATATTAATCGTTGGTTCTCCAAGAGCTTCCTCTGGTTGTCCAGAAGCTCCTTGAGAGTACCCTCCATTGACTATGGAACCTGTGGCTGAAGAGGTACAGACTAGGCTGCCAATGAGGTAGAAAGCAAAGATAGCTTAGAAGTGGCCGCTTGTATCCAATTGTTAATACTGGCAAGGGTTTGGCTCAAACAGTGGGTAGTCAATGGGTAGGCTGAAGATGGGGGATATCTAGGGCAGTGGAAGTAGAGGGTCCTGGGGCAGTCTCTGGTATGGCTGAGGGAGGCTGAGAAGAAGTTACTACTGCTACTGGCTCTTCAGATTGGCCAGTAGAGGCAGTGTCTTTGCCTTTAGGGTCTTTGGGGTTGTCCTCACCCTTGAGGCTGTACCAGGAAATGGGTGCCTTCGGTTTCACCTTCACATCGAATTTCCTTTTTTCTACATTTGATCCTCAAAGTACATAGTCAGGAAATGTGGGAAGGGGTATGATCTATCACCTTCATTGACCACCCATGTGATTACCCTGGACATAATATTCCCAATGTTGATCGGGTACCCTACCATGATAGAAACTACCAAAATTACCCAGGAGATAGGAAGAGAGTTCTCATAAGTGGTGGGGTCTAGCCTACTACAAACAAATGTCTCCCACCCTTTTGCCTTGAAGTTCAGGGTTCTCCTAAAAATTTTGACTCCCGCTATCAACCATGCTGGGGTGGTACCTGGGATTTCCAAGTACTCTCCTAACCACGGACGATCATCCTCCCCCAATGCTACCTTTTCTAAGTATAAAGTTTCATCCTACTCCAGAAAGCCCAGGTATTCATTGATTGTCTGGACATCAAACTTCACTGTCAAGTTTCGCACCTTAGTCACTTTAATTCCCTTTTTGATGTGGGAAGCATTAGTGTAGAATTACTTGACTAAGTGCTCATTTCCATCCTCAACGTTGCTTGTGAAATAGTCCCAGCTCGGCATCTCTCTGAATTGCCTCTGCACATTTGGGTTGTGAGGCAAAAGATCCTTGTCAATGAATCTCCTTTCAAGTATCAACTTCCTCTCAGGCTACAATTCTCGGAATTTGTGGTAAGCAAGCTCACTGATAAATCTATCCTGCCAAGCCTCCTACTTGAGGCACACCCCCTCCTTCTTCTTCTTCCATGGGATCCTCACCGGGTGTTGAAGTTGTAGGTGAGGTAGAAGAAACATCATAACCGTTCTCAGCTGAGCCCTCAGATGACTCAGAAGAAATTGCAACTGATGCTTGAGCAGTAGGAGTGCCCGGAGGTGTATCTCTCAATCTTCGCCTTTCTAGCCAGTCAGGAACATACTCCGGTACTGACTCAGAGTCGGATGTCTCCCAGTAGGTCAAATAATCACTTCCCAAATGGGAAGCAGCTATATCCGCAGCCTTTATTGACTTCCTAGTGTCCTTGATTGCATGCCGGACTTGGGGGGTCAATTTGATCATGCCTTGTCCCCTACCCCGGGAGGACTTTCCTTTTCCCTTTTGTTTTCCACCATTGCCTCATGATTTAACCATTTTCTGCTAGTGGAATTTAGTTGAAGCTTGTTAGTATCACAGTATCAGAAGAATCAGAGAAGAAAATAATTGTAGACAGAGAAGAAAATAGTTGCAAACAGCAGACTGCAGACCGCATAAAATTCAGTGCAGCCGCAAAGGGACCACCACTGGGCGCACAAAATGGTACCGCGGTCTGCATTGAGGTGTGGGTCAAAATACCCACTCTCTGATAAAGGCCACTGCGGACCGCAAGAATTGTAGTGCGGCCGTGGTAAGGCACCGCGGACCTTAGAAAATTCATTGCGGTCGCGGTCCTCAAACCTTTACTCTCTAAAGTTTTACTACCGAGGTCCTCACAAAATGGCATTGCGGACTGCAAAGAGGCACCGCGGACCGCAGAAAAACCATTGCGGTTGCGGTAAGCTTACCCAGCAACACAACCTAGGGTTTCAATTTTCTTCACATTTTTAGCCTAATTTTCACATATTATTGATCCACTAGGTGTTCAATCACTATTTGTCACTAATTAACCCTAATCTAAGCATCAATACGTAAACCTACACTACAAAATTGAAAGAAAAAGGGAAGAAAAAGAAATACAACTAACTAATTAAAAGAAAATAAAACAAGGTTAAAAACTAAGAAAAGATTAAAATTACCAGTAATGAGATGCAACACAGATGATTTAGAAACAGAGTTTGAATTTGTGCAGTTAGGGCTTGGATGAACAGTACTTTTTTTACTATTCAGAGTGAGAATGAGCAAAAAAGGGTAAATGAGGACGTAAGGTCCTATTTATAGAAAAGGAACCTGGGATCCACTGTACCTACCCACCGCGGACCGCAAGAAATGTACCCCGGTCCGCGATACTCAAAAACATGAAGCACTGGGGAGACATCCACTGCGGACCACAATAAATGCTCTGCGGCCACAGTGGGGTACTACGGACTGCATAAAATGCACTGCGATCGTGGTTCCAATCTTCAGAGAACCACTACTTTTTACCAATTAACACTGCAGACCGCAATGAAATTTGGTCCCCGCAACAAGGCCATTGCGGCCGCGAAATATGCATTACGCCAGCAGTCCAAACTTCAGAGAGTGCATCATTTTTCCATTTTTTCAGTTTAGTTCCTACAATGCATCAAACCAATCCTACACACATCTCACAACTCGTTAGACCAAAAGCAAATCCTATACTACAAAGAAAATCAAATAAAAATAAAAATAAAGAAACATGGGTTGCCTCCCAAGAAGCACCTAATTTAACATCACGGCACGACACAGGTTACCATCAAATCACTTTAGATGGAGCAATGCTACAACGTGGTTGTCATCAATCTTCCCAAGGTAGTGTTTGACCCTGTGCCCATTAACTTTGAAGACCTCCCCATTTTTGTTTTTCAAGTCAAGTGTACCAAAAGGAGTCACAAACACCACTTCAAAAGGTCCACTCCATTTAGACTTAAGCTTTCCCGGAAACAGACATATCCGAGAATTGAACAAGAGAACCAAATCACCCACCTTGAACTCCTTGCTACGAGCATACTTATCATGAAGGTACTTCATCTTGTCCTTATACAAGGGCGAACTGGAGTAGGCATGGAATCAGAATTTATCAAGTTCATTAAGTTTCTCCACACGAAGATTTGCTACCATATCCTGTTCAAGATTCAGCTTTCTCAAAGCTCACATGGCCTTGTGCTCTAACTCAACCAGTAGATGGTAAGCTTTCCCAAACACCAACCGATACAGAGACATACCAATCGGAGTCTTGTAAGTAGTCCTATAAACCCATAGAGCATCATCCAACTTCTTTGACCAATTGGTCCTATTTGCGTTGACCGTCTTTGACGATATACTCTTGATTTACCTTTTTGAGACTTTAACTTGGCCACTCGCCTGCAGATGATAAGGAGTAGAAACTTTGTGATTGACACCATACTTTGCACGCAAAGTGTCAAAAGCTCTATTGCAAAAACGAGACCCCCCATCACTTATAATTGCTCGAGGAGTGCCAAACCTAGTAAAAATGCTCTTCTTGACAAATACAACAACACTCTGGGCCTCATTGTTGGGCAAAGCCACAGCTTCAACCCACTTTGAAACATAGTCGACTGCCACTAGAATATATGTGTTCCCACACGAACTAACAAATGGGCCCATGAAATCAATGCCCCATACATCAAAAATATCAACTTCAAGAATAGTATTGAGAGGCATCTCATTTCTCTTCAAAATTCCACCCGCTCTTTGACATTCATCACATCTCTTCACAAGTTCACTTGCATCTTTGTACAAAGTTGGCCAGTAAAACCCACAACTAAGAACTTTTGAAGTTGTCCTCGCCCTGCCATGATGGCCACCATAGGCAGAGGAATGACAAGCATTTAAGATACTCAATTGCTCCTCCTCCGGGACACACATTCGGATCACACCATCCGTGCATATTTTGAAAAAGTACGGCTCATCCCAATAGAAGTCCAAACTATCCCATTTGAGATTCTTCCTTTAGTTAGAAGAGAGCTCACACGGGATTATACCAGTCACAAGGAAATTAGCAACGTCCGCAAACCATGGCATACCATTCACCAACACCGAAAGGAGTTGCTCATCGGGAAATGAATCATTGATTTCTAGGCCATCACGAGGCTCCCCTCCTCCTCCATGCGGGACAAGTGGTCTTTGGAATTCTTCTTCATCATCAAGTATCAGAGTGTGGCATGATCAGTATAACCTTGACACCCATGAGATACGGCCAAAATTTCTCCATTGCGAACACAATAGCCAAAAGCTCTTTCTCAGTCACCGTGTAGTTCACTTGAGCATCATTCATTGTCTTGCTCACATAATACCACAGATGAAACATTTTATTCACTCTTTGACCCAAAACTGCCCCAACCGCAACATCACTTACGTCACACATAAGCTCAAAAGGTAAGGTCCAATTGGGTACGGTAATAATATGAGTGGTGGTCAACTTGTGCTTAGAAGATCAAAAGATTGCATACATCCCTCATTGAACACGAACTTGGCATCTTTTTCCAGCAACTTGCACAAGGGGTTCACTACCTTCGAAAAGTCTTTGATAAATCTCCGGTAGAACCCCGCATGCCCAAGAAAACTTCTAACTCCCTTGACTGAAGTAGGGGGAGGGAGCCTTGAAATCACATCTATTTTTGCTTTGTCCACCTCTATACCATGCTTTGAAACTTTATGCCCAAGAACTATGCCCTCCTCAACCATGAAGTGGCATTTCTCCCAATTAAGCACAAGATTGGTTTCTTCACAACGGGCTAATACTCTATCAAGATTTTTCAAACATTCATCAAACGAATCACCCATAACACTAAAGTCGTCCATGAACACCTCCAAAATATCTTCCACCATATCGGTGAAAATGTCCATCATACACAGCTGGAATGTAGCTGGTGCATTACACAACCAAAATGGCATTCTAGAAAAGACAAAGGTACCATATATATGGACAAGTAAAGGTGGTCTTCTCCTGATCTTCCGGACCAATCAAAATTTAGTTGTACCCAGAATACCCATCCAAGAAACAGTAGAAGGTGCACCCAACAAGTCTGTCTAACATCTGATCAAGAAAAGGTAATGGAAAGTGATCCTTGCGAGTTACTTTATTCAACTTGTGGTAATCCATGCACACCCTCCACCTGGTGACAGTCCTTGTTGGAATCAACTCATTTTGCAAATTGGTAACCACGGTCATACCACCCTTCTTTGGCACACATTGCACCGGTAAAGTCCAAGAGCTATCAGAGATGGGGTACACAGCCCCGTTATTAAACCACTTGATCACCTCCTTTTTCACAACTTCTTGCATTGCCTCGTTCAACCTCCTTTGATTTTCCAAGGAGGGATTTGCATCATATTCCATAATAATCTTGTACATACAGAATGCGGGGCTTATCCACGAATATCAGCTAAGGTCCATCCAATTGCCTTCTTCTTCTTTTAGAGCACTGCCAATGTGACATCAATCTGCATGTTAGTAAGATAAGAGGAAAGAATAACTGACAAAGTTGAACTAAGGCCTAATAATTCATACCTGAGGTGTGGAGGCAATAGATTCAACTCCAACATCAGAGGTTCCTTGATTGAAGGTTTTGTTGGTGGAGTCTTCCTATTCTTAAGATCCAAAGAGAGTTTCCTAGGCTCATAAGAGTAAGAGCCCATTCCATGTAAAGCATTCACACTCCACTCGGCCTTCATCCTCATTTACATCAAGATTCAACAATACCGCCTATAGATGGTCTTCCATATTAATCATTGCACTAGTATCATCAACTATCACTGCTGTGACAAGGTCCACAAAAGAGCACACTTCAGAGTTGTTGGGCTGCTTCATTGACTTGCACACATGAAAGACCACTTTCTCATCACCCACTCGGAAAGTGAGTTCCCCTACTTGCACATCAACTAAGGCCTTCCCAATTGAAAGGAAAGGTCTTCCCAATATGATTGGAACCTCATAATCTACCTCATAATCCAAGATCACAAAATCAGCCAACAAGATAAATTTGTCCACCCGAACAAGAACATCATCAATTATAAATAATGATCTTTTCATCGTTCTATACTCCATTTGCAATCTCATGGAAGTTGGCCTCGGTTGCCCAATACCCAAATTCTTGAAAACTGAGTAGGGCATCAAGTTGATACTTGCCCCCAAATCACCGGGATCTTCTAGCTTCGGAGCCATTGAGTGCACTATTGCACTAACTTGGTGGGTCATCTTGATAGTCTCACAATCCATGGATCTTTTCTTTGTCACCAAGCCTTTCATGAATTTAACATAACCCGATATTTGCTCTAGAGCCTCCACCAAAGGCACATTGATGGATAGGCTCTTCATCATGTCAATAAACTTCTTAAACTGATTCTCATTTTTCTTCTTCACAAGCCTTTGAGGATAAGGTGGAGGTGGCCTTGGCAAAGGAGACTTGTCTTTAGTCACAACCGTTTCCGACATGTCTATTACGTGTTCCCTAGATGGGTTCACGTCATTCTGAGTTTCCACCTCGGCATCTTGGATATCAATCGTCACTTCCTCATTCACGTTCTCATCACTCACATTTTCAACCACCAAAGGGATCTCATCCTCTTGCAACTCAACTTCATCACTCAAAATTTCTTTTTATTTAAAGGCATTCACATCACCGCCTCGTCCACTTATAGTAGTTACCACCTTTACATGCCCAGAATTGTTCCCACCCTTCGGGTTTACTACCATATCACTTGGCAAAGCCCTCTTAGGGTGAGTATTCAAGGATTGTCAGATTTGGTCTAATTGAACCTCCAAGTTTCTGATTGAAGTATTGTGGGAAAGCTAATTGAGCATTAGAGTTCACATTCTTTTTCATCATCTGTTAAAATATTGTTTCAATTCTCCCCATTTCATTGTTGGAAGAACTAGGACCTTGGGATGGAAATGGGGGTGGATTGTTCGGTTGTTCATACATTGGGGGCCTTTGAATGCCTTGCCCCCGATTTCCTTAGTTGCCATTGTTCCAACCACCCTGATTGTTGTTTCCACCCAGTTGTTGTTGTTGCCACTCCAATTACCTTGATTGTTCTGATTATTGTTCTTATTGCCCCAATTGGAATTTTGGTTGTTGTTTCCCCAATTACTATTCCCTTGTTATTGTTGATTGCCCCAATTGCCTTGGGGTCTCCATTGTTGTTGGTGGGAAGAATTGCCCCTTTGGCCTTGATAGTTTTGTTGCCCTCTTTTTCTTCTTTTGTTCACTATCATGTTGACACCCTCCATAGCATTTACTTGTCGTGGAGTTTGAACCTGTTGTAATTGTGCCTTTGCTAGCTGGTTCAATGTGGTTGTCAATTCTGCTATTGCCTGCCCATGATCATGAAGTTCTTTATGCAAGTGAATGACCATGGGGTCACCTTGAGGCACATTTGCTCTACTTTGCCAAGCGGAAGACGTGTCAGCCATTTCATCCAATGTTGCATTAGCCTCATCATATGATGTGTTTATGAAATTGGCCCCGGCGAGTTGGTTTACTATGCACTGATTTGTTGTGTTAATGCCTCGGTAGAAAGTCTGTTGTATCATTGCCTCAGTCATATCATTGTTGGGACACTCCTTTACCATGATCCGATATCTCTCCCATATCTCATGTAGTGGTTCGTTGGGCTCCTGCTTGAAAGCTAAGATTTCATCCCTCAAAGTTTTCATGTGCCCCGGCGAGAAAAACTTTACAATGAATTTATCCGCCAACTCATCCCAAGTAGTGATGGAATGGATGAGAAGCCTTTCGAGCCAATCCAATGCCTTCCCTCTAAGTGAGAAAGGGAAAAGTATCAACCGAAGTGCATCCTCTGACACATTTGTTTGCTTGCTCCCCCAACAGGTATCCATGAAACCCTTAATATATTTGTAAGCATTCTGATGGGGAGCACCCGTGAAATACCCTCGCTGCTCCAACAATGTCAACATCATATTTGTAATTTGAAAATTTCCCGCCCGGATTCGGGGTGGGACAATTGCACTAGTATATCCTTGGTTGGGAAGCACTCGAGGAGCCACTCTTGGAGGTGGCGGGGGAGGGTCTAGAACATTATCATTGGCCTGGCGGCCTCTCCTTTGAGCTTGAGGTACTATAGGAACCTCATCATCAATATTGTCATTTACCTCCTCCCCCGGCGGAAGATCTTCAAGAGGTGCGTTGTTTGCTGCCATTTTGTACTGGAATTTGGGACATACACAAATTAGTAACACAGAAGGAAAGAAGAACAATACACAAAACTATATAGATAGATAGCCAAAACCGTTAGCTCCCCGGCAACGATGCCAAAAAGTGATCGGAGCCAACCCTACACCACTACAAAGTGGCAAGAGTGGTCGAAGCAGCTTTTACCCGAGATGGTCGGGATCAAATCCAAAGGGAGGTAGAAGAGGGAATTGGATTCCTATCTAAACTTGTAGTGCGGAGTGCTCTTAATTACACTTCCAATCATATTTATTTGTTTTGTTACTTCTAATTTTTTATGCTAATAGTATGCTAAATTAAACTAAGAGTGATTGCTTGTAAGGTTTTCTAAATAGTTAAAGAGGCACTAGGGAAGTGACTATTTCCTAGGTGAATACTTGACAGGTTCTAAAGCTTAAGGCAAAGTTGTTATGGTGGGGATTACGATATAGCCAATGCACGGAACTACTCACTCTATACCTCTCGGTAGCTTGAGTGACTTTCCCCTAATTGACTTTCTCAAGACCAATTGGGTGTCAAAATCGTGCAAGCAACATAGGCTCAAGTCGGGTATTACTATCTCTAGGTTTAGCCCTTTAATTAGGGTTATCAATCTCTTGATTACACCCTAATTCCTTGTTGGACTGATTTTTCTAGACTCAAGCTCTCTTTCTCAAGAAGAGCCCAAGTCAAATAGGCACAAATTAGTGTTTGCAACCACTAATTCAATATGGAAAACACAAATCAGTACAACTATCAAACATCCATAAACATCTAAGCCTTAAAACAAAAGACCCATCAAATACCCACACTAGGGTTGAGCCACAACCCTAGCTAATAGGTCTAGCTACTCATATTAGTGGAAGAAAACAGAGAAATAGATGAAGAATAACCCATAAATTATGATTACAAACTAAGATATTGAAGATTCAGTGTAAATCTAGACCCAAATTACTCAAAATGGAATAAAACAGCCGTTCACGTGCTCTGGGATCTAACAGATTAAAAAGATACCCAAAAAATGTGAAAAGAAAGTATTTATACTAGGCCAAATTTTTTGGACAAAAATGCCCCTAACAGAAGTATTGCGGACCGCGGAAAATGCACTGCGGCCGCGCTTAGGCTTTTTGGAATAACTTGTCACTCTCTGAATCTGGCCACTGCGGA
Organism: Nicotiana tabacum; assembly: GCF_000715075.1. NCBI lineage: Eukaryota > Viridiplantae > Streptophyta > Magnoliopsida > Solanales > Solanaceae > Nicotiana > Nicotiana tabacum. The sequence goes on from NC_134082.1 coordinate 22,515,296, forward strand.
CCGCATAAAAGGCACCACAGCTGTGGTGGCTTCATTGCGGTCCGCAAAAAATGGACCGCGGACCGCGCTGGCTTCAGTCCTCTAAACTACCAACTCTCTGAGTCCCCCTCTTCGCGGACCGCATAAAATAGGTTGCGGCCGCGGTGAGGTTACTGCGATCCGTACAAAATGGATTGCGGCCGCAGTGCTTGAGCTTCGAAAAGTTTCACCTCTCTGAATCTCCTCACTGCGAACCGCCCTAAATGGATTGCAGCCGCGGTGGCTCTGTTGTAGCTATGCTTTGACTTGTTCTTGGTACTTGTTCATGTTTCACTTTTTTTGCGTTGGTTTTGACTACTTTGTTACTTTTTTACCAAGCACAACGTGTAAGCCTTTGGGTCTATTTGTCTACATTTTTAATCAAAACTCAAGTAAAAAGGAGTGTAAAATGAATTAGAATCCCTAGTTATCAAATACCGCGAGCTATGGGCCTCCTCCAGAATCAACTCCCGAAGCCCATCCACATGGGGGACACATATTCGACCCTGCATCCTCAATACCCCATCATCACCAATTGTCATATCTCTTGCATCATCATGCTGAACTCTGTCTTTTAGGACAAGCAAATGAGGATCATCATACTGGTGCTCTCTGATGCGATCAAATAAGGAAGACCGAGAAATCACACAAGCCAATACCCGACTGGGCTTTGAAATATCCAACCTCACGAACCGATTGGTCAAGGCATGAACATCAACTGCAAGAGGTCTCTCCTCAATAGGAATATATACCAAACTCCCCACGCTCACCGCCTTCTTATTCAAGGCATCGGCCACCACATTGGCCTTTCCCGGATGGTACAAGATAGTAATATCATAATCCTTTAGTAGCTCCAACCATCTCCGCTGCCTCAAATAGAGATCCTTCTATTTGAATAAGTGCTGGAGACTACGATGATTAGTAAACACCTCACAAGTTACATCATATAAATAATGCCTCCAAATCTTCAATGCATGAACAATGGCAGCCAACTCTAAATCATGAACATGGTAATTCTTCTCATGGGGATTCAACTGACGAGAAGCATAAACGATAACTCTACCCTCCTGCATCAACACATACCCAATACCAACTATCGAAGCATCACAATACACCGTATATGAACCTAAAGCTGATGGAAAAACTAACACTGGAGTTGTGGTCAAGGCAGTCTTGAGCTTCTAAAAGCTCGCTTCACACTTATCCAACCACCTGAATAAAGCACCTTTCTGAGTCAATTTGGCCAAAGGTGATGCAATAGATGAAAATACCTAGACGAAATGATAGTAATAACCTGCTAAACCAAGAAAACTACGAATCTCTATGGCTGAGGATGGTATGGATCAACTCTGAACCGCCTCTATCTTCTTTGGATCAACCTGGATACCCTCACTAGACACCACGTGCCCTAAGAAAGCCACTGAACTGAGCCAAAACTCACATTTGGAGAACTTTTCATAAAGCTTCTCCTCCCTCGGTCTATGTAACACAACTCTCAGATGCTCCGCGTGCTCCTCCTGACTATGCGAGTATACCAGAATATCATCAATGAAAACAATCATGAATAAGTCGAGATAAGGCCGAAACATGCTGTTCATCAAATGCATGAATGCTGTTGGGGCATTGGTCAGCCCAAAAGATATCACAAGGAACTCATAATGACCATATCGGGTCCTGGAAGCTATCTTAAGAATATCCGAGTCTCTAATCTTTAATTGGTGATACCCTGAACGGAGATCAATCTTGGAGAACACCCTCGTTCCCTAAAGCTGGTCAAATAAATCATCAATGCGAGGAAACGGGTGCTTGTTCTTGATTGTAACTTTGTTTAACTGCCTGTAATCAATGCACATTCTCATCGTGCCATCTTTCTTCTTCACAAATAGAACAGGCGCACCCCACGGCAACACACTAGGCCTAATAAACCCCTTATCAAGGAGTTCCTCAAGCTGCTCCTTCAACTTTTTCAACTCCACTGGTGCCATACGCTACGGTGGAATAGAAATGGGCTGAGTGCCCGGCACCAGATCAATACCAAAATCAATATCCATGTCCGGTGGCATGCCCGACAGGTCTGTAGGAATAACATCGGGAAAATCCCTCACAATAGGAACAAAATCAATAATAGGAGTCTTTGCACTGACATCCCCTACAAAGCTAAGTATGAAAGACAACCCTTCCCAACCATCTGTTGGGCCTTCAGAAATGAAATCACCCTACTAGGGACAAAATCAATCGAACCTCGCCACTTAATCCATGGCACACCAGGCATAGCCAACGTCACTGTCTTAGCATGACAGTCCAATATAGCATGACATGGAGATAGCCAATCCATGCCCAATATCACATCAAAGTCCACCATACAAATCAATAATAGGTACACTCGGGTCTCTAGACCCCCAATAGTCACCACATACGACCGGTATACATGATCTACAACTATAGTATCGCCCATTGGAGTAGATACATGAACAGATGAAATAAGAGAATCACGGGGCGTATCCAAATAACGAGCAAGGTATGATGACACATATAAAAAAGTGGAACTAGGATCAAATAATACAGAGGCATCTTTGTGGCAGATTGAGATAATACCTGTAATCATAACATCTGAAGCAATAATATCTGGTTTAGCTAGGAGTGCATAGAAACGGGCCTGACCACCACATGATTAACCTCCCCTCTAGGGCGACCCCTAGCTGACTTACCCCCACCCCTAGATGCCTGAGCGAGTGGTGAAGTAATTGGAGCTGATGTCGAGGGCTGACCCCTATGCTGAGATGGACCCACAAGAAGACAAGGACACTGCCTCCTCATATGCTGAAACTCTCCACGCTCGTAATAACTCCCTAGTGCGGGAAACGAGGACTGAAGGGAAACCCTAGCACCGGAATGACCAATAGAAGGACCTGGCATGGAAGAACCCTGAACCGATAGAGCATGGGACGAACTCTGGGCTGGTAGGGCACTAAGTGATGAATGGCCCTGATGTGAGCTGTGAGAACCATGAACCAATGATGTCCCACAATAAACTGGGCGAGCTGACTGAGCAAGCCTAAATGGATGGCCTCTACCGTGTTGAAACTGACCCCTCGAAGGAGCACCACCAAACTACCAGATCCCCGAGGCCTCCCTCTCATTTCACTCCTGGCGAGAAATTGGCTCAATCTCGCAGGCGATGTCAACAACCTCCTCAAAAGTAGCACCAGACACCCTCTCCCTGGTCATGAGAATCTGAAGCTGATATGTGAGGCCATCAACGAACCTCCTGATCATCTCTCAATCTGTGGGAATCAACTAGACCGCATGACGAGCTAACTAAGAGAACTGCATCTCATACTGCGTCACAGTCATCTCTCCCTAACGCAACCACTCCAACTGCCTACGCAGCTCCTCTCTGCGAGATTGCGGCACATACTTCTCCAAAAAGAGAACGAAGAACTACTGCCAGGTAAGGGGTGCTGCATCAACAGGCCTACGCCTCTCATAAGCCTCCCACCAAGTAAAGGCAGCTCCAAAAAACTAAAAAGTAGTAAATGATACACCACTAGTCTCCAGAATACCCGATGTACAAAGAATCCTCTGATACTTGTCCAATAAACCTTGGGCATCCTCGCCCTTTGTGCCATTGAAAGTCGGAGGTTGCATTCTACCAAACCTCTACAATCGACGTTGCTCGTCATCTGGCATAACTGGTACCACATACTCCTGAGCTGGTGCAATTGGCTGGGCTGGAGGTGCCCCCGGTGTCTGAAGTCCCTACACAACCTGCTCATATGTGTGAGCAACAAGAGTCTGAGTACCTCCCCCGGCCTAAGAAGTAGTTGCGGCTGTAGTAACTGAGACCGCCTGAGCCAGGCCAGTGCATATTGATAGAATCTAAGCTAAAGCCTCCTGAAGTCCTAGAATCACAATAGGCACATCCGGTGCCTGAGCTGGTGCTGCTGGAGCGTCCGCAACTGGGACATGATCCTAAATTGGGGTGGCTGGTGGATCTACATGTACTGCCCTAGCTACTGGTGCAGGCTACACCGCTGCCCCTACAACGGCCTCGACCGCGTCCTCGTCCTCTAGTGGCCCTAACTGATGGTATTGGTGGTCGTCCGTCCTGACCGGTAGCACGTGTACTCACTATCTGTTAGAGAATAGAATAATAGAAGTTTAGTACTAGAATCAATAGATTCGCACGACAGTAATTCAAGAATGTGAAGTTTTTCTATAAGTTCTACAGCCTTCCGAGGATAAATACAGACGTCTCTCTACCGATCCGCGAGACTCTACTAAACCGATTCATGATCACGAGACCTATATAACCTAGGCTCTGATACCAACTTGTCACAACCCCAAATGCCCCCGTCGTGATGGTGCCAATCACAGTACTACGCAAGCCAAACCAACAAGTAACCACAGTGAATTCTTTTTATTAAACCATTTTTCTAAACAGATTAAGTCTCAAATTCTCATATGAAATATATAAATAAATAGGAATGTGCAAAAATCAATACAAAATATACCAACACAGCCTAACAATCTGGTGTTACTAGTCATGAGCCTCTAAATACAACCAAGACACTGTCTGAATAATACAAAATAAGTTCGAAACAACTAACTACTAAAATAGGAAGGAGGAAGGCAGAGCTGCGAACGTCGTGCAGCTAGCTTACGATCTCCGATAAAGCTCTAAGAGTTCTGGAAGCTCTCACTCTGATACTTGGGCACCTGGATCTGCACACACGGTGCAGGGAGTAATGTGAGTACGCCAACTCAGCAAGTAACTAAAGTAAATAAGGTCTGAGTGCAGTGATGAGCAGTTAAAATCATATAATAAGTCTCAACAGAAATATCAAGTCAAATTCTGCAAGTTAAAAGCCAGACATCTCGAAAAAACTTTAGTTTCGATTTAAAATCCTTTGAAAACATTTATCCAACAATTTTCAATAGAGGCTTAGTATAAAAGAAGAGTGACAACAATAAAAGTCATGAACAAGCCCCTCGGGCAAGGTATCACTCATAAATATAGCCTCTCGGGCAAGCCTCTCAGTCACTCGTGACTTACCTCTCGTCAAACAGTACTTATACTCAGTAGTCCGGCTCAATAATATCTCATAATAATAATAGTCATAATAACCGCTGGGTGTGTAGACTCCGAAGGGTCGGGTTTTTTAGGGATTGATAGACTTATGAATTTCCTAATTAGTATATATAATTTATCATCAAATATATCTGTTTGGAGATTGATTCATCAACTTATAACTTACTCAGATGCATCGTTGAATATTAAAAACAAAACATCTGACCTATATCTATATACCGAAGGGTCAAGTTATTTTAGGGATTGATAGACTTGTGAAGATCCTAATTAGTACATATAATTTGTCATCAAATATATCTATTTGGAAATTGATTCATCGACTTATAACTTACTTAGATGCATCGTTGAATATTAAAAACAAAACGTCTGACCTATATATATATATATATATATATATATATATATATATATATATATATATATATATATAAGTCTATCAATCCCAAAAAAAGGGATTGATAGACTTATGAAGATCCTAATTAATATATATAATTTATCATCAAATATATCTGTTTGGAAATTGATTCATCGACTTATAACTTACTTAGATGCATCGTTGAATATTAAAAACAAAACGTCTGATATATATATATATATATATATATATATATATATATATATATATATATATATATATATATATATATATATATATATATATATATATATAACACGCTTTGTTGTACTATTTTAATTTTGACCAATGTTGACCTAATAACCGACCAACTTTGGTCGGTTATTTTTCAGAAATTAAAGTATATCGATCAAAGTTGGTCGGTAAATGCTTCCCCCAGTATTAACCGACCAACTTTGGTTGGTAATTTTAAGTGAGATTTCTTTATATTCTATAAAACATTTTAAATAATAATATAACTATTAAAAATTTATGTCACGACCCCAAATACTGGTCGTGATGGCGCCTATCACATTTCTAGGCAAGCCAACTAATCAAAAACCACAACCCTCTTTCTAATAACATTAAGCAATTTTCTAATGCTAGTTTTAGGTACCAAATTCATTATAAGCGTTAAGGCAACAAAAGATATGCGAAAAGTCAAAATAACCATAAACTACACAGCCCCAACAATCTGGTGTCATGAGTCTAGAGCCTCTAATACAAGTCTGAATACCTAATACATCAATAGTCTAGGAAATGCGGAAAAATAATAAGATAGGAGGGAAAGAACATGGCTACGGACACCATGCAGCTACCTCGAAGTCTCTGTCAAATACTGAAACAGCTGAAAGCCTCACTCGGCCGCTCGGGCACCCGAATCTGCACACAAGGTGTAGGGAGTAATGTGAGTACGCCAACTCAGTAAGTAACTAGAGTAAATAGGGACTGAAAGCAGTGACGAGCAGTTCAAAAATACATAACTGAATAATCAATAGAATATCAGGTCATCTTTACAGTTTAAAATTAGTTTTCGTTATAAAATCACATTTTCCAGTTTAAACATCTGGAATCAAACACTTAGCGGTATATCAAACAAATGCTTATTTAAAAGAAGAGCGAAATCAGTGAAAACGTCATAACAAGGCCTCTCGGGCAAGGAATAACTAAGAATATGGCCCCTCGGGCAGTCTCTCAGTCACTCGTGACTCGACTGTCGTCACACAGTACTCACTCTCAGCACTCGGCTCATTAGTATCTCATAATAATAGAAATCATAGTAACCGTTGCGGCGTGTAGCCCGATCCATATATAATAGTCGACTACGCTCACTGGGGGTGTGCAAACTCCGGAGGGGCTCCTACAGTCCAAGCGTCATATTGCTGTCGGCGTGCAGCCCGATCCAATATATATATATCGTTGCGGCGTGCAGCCCTATCCATATAAGTATTGCTGCGGCGTGCAACCCGATCCATAACTCACATATATATAATTATCCTCACAATTGGGTTCTCAACCACTCTCGGTCTTAAACCTCACAGCCTCTCGAGCACAACTATGGAAATTAGGGAACTCAACCCAAACAGTCCTAACAATTGGGAGTAGAGTAATAAAACCAGTTTTAAACATTTAAGCAGGTAAAACATGTCTGAGGATTTCCTTCTAGCAAGTAAAGTGAGGAAAAATAGTCAAAATGCCCCTAAGGGTTTTTACAGGTCGGCACAAGGCCCCAAACAGGGCATACATCCCATAATAAAGTATAAATATCCAAAATACGGAATACCATAATATTTCCAAATCAAATACGCGGCTTAATAGTCGCTACGGGACGGACCAAGTCAAAATCCCTACCGGTGCACGCCCACATCACCTAGCATGCACGTCACCGCGTTTATCAAAACAAGTCAAATACCGGGGTTTTGTACCCTCAGTTCCAGATTAACAATGGTTACTTACCTCAAAAGCACAAACACATCGCCCAAAGAGCTCCCAAGCCAAAGTAAAAAATGGTGAAATAAACCCATAATTCGCGAAGGACCCTTTTTATACCTTCTGCCCAGTTGTTACGCATCTGCAACACCATTGCCGCTTCTGCGGTACCGCATATGCGGTCTATCCTCCGTTTCTGCGGAAATCACTTAGCGGACCAATTCTGTATCTGCGATCCAATCTACGCACCTGCGACTCCGCAGGTGCGGTCCAATTACCGCATCTGCGGTTCTTGCCTCTTCCTCTCAAATCCGCATCGGCTCCCCTTCCGCACGTGCGTCGCCGCACCTACGGTCCTCAAACCGCTGGTGTGAAAACACCAGAAGCAACAAAGTTCAGCAGCTGCAATAACATCTCAACTTCTCCGTCAACCACACGAAATCACCCTAAGGCCCTCGGGAACTCAACCAAAAGAACAAACATATTCTAATACCTTATTCAAACTTGTTCCAATCACCAAAACACCTCAAACAACATTAAATCACCCAAAACACATCGGATTCAATCCTAAGTTTGAAAAATCATCTGAATTCCGCTTTTGATCAAAAACCCAACCAAACCACGTCCGAATAACCTGAAATTTTACGCACACATCCCAAATGAAACGACGGAGCTACTGCAACTCTTGAAATTCCATTCCCACCCCTATATCAAAATCTCGCCTACTAACCGGAAATTGGCAAAATATTAACTTCGCCAATTCAAGCCTAAATCTACTCCAAACCTCCAAAACCCATTCTGATCACACTCCTAAGTAATAAATCACCTCCTGAAGCTAACCGAACCATCAGAACTCATATTCGAGCCCTCTAACTCATAAGTCAACATCCAGTTGACTTTTCCAACTTAAAATTCCTTAAAAGAGACTAAGTGTCTCAAACCCTACCATAATCATTCCGGACTCGATCCGGCCAACCCGATACCACAAAACACAGATAACGAAGCATAAAGAAGCAAAAAAAAGGGAAATGTAGAGGTAACCCATGAGACTACTGGTCGGGTCGTCACATCCTCCACAACTTAAACAAATGTTCGTCCTCGAACGAGTTAGGAAACATACCTGAAGCCTCAAACATGTGAGGATATCTACTTCGCATCTCCCGCTCAGTCTCCCAGGTAACCTCCTCCATAGGTCGACCTCTCCACTGCACTTTCACTGAAGCTATATCTTTTGACCTCAACTTTCGAACCTGCCGACCCAAAATAGGTCAAATCATCGTCCAACTGAACTATGCTGAAATCCAGAACATGAGACGGATCCCCAATATACTTCCAGAGCATAGAAAAATGAAATATCGGGTGCACACTCGACAAGCTGGGCGGCAAAGCAAGCTCATAAGACACCTCCCGATCCTCCGAAGAACCTCAAAAGGCCCAATGAACCGCGAACTCAATTTCCCTTTCTTTCCAATTCTCATAACACCCTTCATGGGTGAAACCTTCAACAGAACCTTCTCGCCAACCATGTAGGACACATCTTGAACCTTCCTATCAGCATAACTCTTTTGCCTCGACTGCGCTGTACGAAGCCTCTCCTGAATCACCTTCACCTTCTCCAAAGCATCCTGCACCAAATCAATCCCCAATAGCGTAACCTCACCGGGCTCAAAAAACCAACTGGAGATCTACACCGCCTTCCATACAAACCCTCATATGAAGCCATCTGAATACTCGACTAGTAGCTGTTGTTATAGGCAAAATCTGCAAACGGTAGAAACTGATCCCATGACCCTCCGAAATCAATGACACAAGCACGCAACATGTCGTCTAATATCTGAATAGTGCGCTCGGAATGCCCGTACGTCTGAGGGTGAAAAGTTGTGCTCAATTCAACCTGAATACCCAATTCTCGCTGCATAGACCTCCAAAACTGCGAAGTAAACTGAGTTCCCCTATCTGAAATGATGGAAACTGGGACACCATGCAAACGAACAATCTCCCGGATATAGATCTCTGCCAACCGCTCTGAAGAATAGGTAGTACGCACAGGAATGAAGTGCGTTGACTTGGTCAGCCGATCCACAATTACCCAAATAACATCGAACTTCCTCAAAGTCCGTGGAAGCCCAACAACAAAGTCCATAGTGATCCTCTCCCACTTCCACTTAGTAATATCCATCTGCTAAAGCAAGCCACCCGGTCTCTGATGCTCATATTTCACCTGCTGACAATTGAGACACCGAGCTACAAATCCCACAATGTCTTTCTTCATTCTTCTCCACTAATAATGCTGCCTCAAATACTGATATATCTTCGCAGCACCCGGATGAATGGAATATCGCGAGCTGTGGGCCTCCTCCAAAATCAACTCCCGAAGCCCATCCACATTGGGCATACAAATCCGGCCATGCATCCTCAACACCCCATCATCACCAATAGTCATGTCTCTGGCATCATCATGCTGAACTCTGTCCTTAAGGATAAGCAAATGTGTATCATCATACTGTCTCTCTCTGATGTGTCATATAAGGAAGATCGAGAAACCGCGCAAGCCAATGCCTGACTATACTCCGAATTATCTAACCTCACAAACCGATTAGCCAAGGCCTGAACATCAACTACAAGAGGACTCTCCCCAACTGAGATATATGCCAAACTCCCCACACTCACTGCCTTTTGGCTCAAAGCATTGGCCACCATATTGGCCTTTCCCAGATGGTACAATATAATGATATCATAATCTTTAAGCAACTCCAACCATCTCCGTTGCCTTAAATTAAGATCCTTTTGCTTGAACAAATGCTGAAGACTGCAATGATCAGTGAACACCTCACAAGATACGCCATACAAGTAATGCCTCCAAATCTTCAATGCGTGAACTATGGCAGCCAACTCCAAATCATGAACAGGGTAGTTCTTCTCATGGGGCTTCAACTGACGAGAAGCATAAGCATTAACGCTACCCTCCTACATCAACACACAACCAATCCCAACTCTTGAAGCATCACAATACACGGTATATGAACCTGAAGCTAATAGAAAAACTTACACTGGATCTGTGGTCAAAGATGTCTTGAGCTTCCGAAAGCCCTCCTCACACTCGTCCGACCATACAAATGAAGCACCCTTCTGAGTCAACCTGGTCAAGGGTGATGTGATAGATGAGAATCCCTGAACAAACCGGTGATACTAGCCTGCCAAACCAAGAAAGCTGCGAATCGCAGTAGCAGAGGAGAATCTGGGCCAACTATGAACCGCCTCTATCTTCTTTGGATCAACATGAATACCCTCACGGGACACCACGTGCCCCAAGAAAGCCACTAAACTGATCCAGAACTCATATTTGGAGAATTTTGCATAAAGCTTCTCCTACCTCAATCTTTGTAACACAACTCTCAAATGCTTTGTGTGCTCCTCCTGACTACGCGAATACACCAGAATATCATCAATAAAGACTATGACTAACGAATCAAGATAAGGCCGGAACACGCTGTTCATCAAATGCATGAACGCTGCTGGGGCATTGGTCAGTCCAAAAGACATCACAAAGAACTCATAATGACCATAACGGGTCCTAAAAGTCGTCTTAAGAATATCTGAATCCCTGATATCCAACTGGTGATAGCCCGAACGTAGATCAATCTTGGAGAACACTCTCGCTCCCTAAAGTTGGTCGAATAAATCATCAATGCGAGACAAAGGATACTTGTTCGTAATTGTTACCTTGTTCAATTGCCTATAATCAATGCACATCCTCATTGTGCCATCCTTTTTCTTCACAAATAGAACCGACGCACTCCAAGGTGACACACTAGGCCGAATAAACCCCTTATCAAGGAGTTCCTGAAGTTGTTCCTTTAGCTCTTTCAACTCCGTTGGTGCTATACGATACAGCGGAATAGAAATGGGCTGAGTGACCGCACCAGATCAATACCAAAATCAATATCCCTATTCGGTGGCATGCCTGGAAGGTCTGCAGGAAACACATCTGGAAAATCCCTCACAACTAGGACAGAATCAATATTGGGAGCCTCAGATCCAACATCCCTCACGAAGGCTAGATACGAAAGGCATCCCTTCCCAACCATACGCTAGGCCTTCAAGAATGAAATCACTCTACTGGTAACATAATCGGTCAAGCCTCGCCACTCAATCCGTGGCACACCCGGTATAGCCAATATGACTGTCTTATGATAGTCCAGAATAGCACGACACAGAGATAGCCAATCCATGCCCAAAATGATATCGAAATCCACCACACATAATAGTAAAAGATCCACTCGAGTCTCAATACCCCAATAGTTACCACACATGATCAATACACACGATCTACAACAATAGTATCGCCCACCAGAGTAGATACATGAACAGGTGAAACAAGAGACTCACGGGGTGTGTCAGATAACAGGCAAAGTATGATGACACATAAGAAAAGGTGGAACCGGGATCAAATAATATAGAGGCATCTCTGTGGCAGACTAAAACAATACCTGAAATCACGGCATCTGAAGCAGCAACATCTGATCTACCTGGAAAGGCATAGAAACGAGCCTGACCCCCACCTGATCGACCTCCCCCTCTAGGACGTCCCCTGGCTGACTAACCTCTACCCCTATCTGGCTGGGTGGGTGGGAAAGTAACTAGAGCAAAAGTCGAGGCTGATCCCTCTGCTGAGATTGACCATCACAAAGATGAGGACACTGCCTCCTCATATGCCCAAACTCTCCATACTCATAACAACTCCCCAGTACTGGAGATGGGGACTGAAGGGAACCTCTAGCACCGAAATGAGTAGAAGGACCCGGCATGGAAGAACCGTAGACTAATGGAGCACGAGACGAGCTCTAAGCTGGAAGGGCACTAAGTGATGAGTGGCCTTGATGATAACCGTGAAAGCCATGACTCGATGATGCTCCACGGTAACCTGGGCGAGCTAAATGGGCCTGCCTGAAAGAACGGTCTATGCCCTACTAGAACTGACCCCTCGAAGGAGCACTACTAAAGCTACTAGATCCCCGAGGCCTCTTGGCCTCCCTCTCCTTTAGCTCCTACCGGTGAACCGACTCAATCTCATGGGTGATATCAACAACCTCCTCGAAGGTAGCACCTATCACCCTCTCCCTAGTCATGAGAATCCAAAGTTGGTATGTGAGGCCATCAACAAACCTTCTGATCCTCTCTCGATATGTGGGAACCATCCAAACCACATGACGGGCTAACTCAGAGAACCGCATCTCACACTGCATCACCATCATCTCCCCCTGACACAGCTGCTCAAACTGCTTGTGCAGCTCTTCTCGGTGCGACTGTGGTACATACTTCTCCAGGAAGAGAATAGAGAATTGCTGCCAAGTAAGGGGCACTGCACCAAAAAGCCTACGCCTCTTATACGCCTCCCACAAAGTGAAGGAAGCCCTAGCAAATTGAAAGGTAGTAAATGCCACACAACTGGTCTCAAGAATCCCTGCCGTACGAAGAATCCTCTGGCACTTATCCAAGAAACCCTGGGCATCCTCGCCTTCTGCATCTCTGAATGTCGGGGGCTGGAGTCTGCCAAACCTCTCAAGTCAACGCTGCTCGTCGTCCGGCATAACTGGTACCACAAACTCCTGAGCTGGTGCAACCGTCTGGGCTGGAGGTGCCCCCATATCTAGAGTCCCTCTACAACCTTCTCAGGTGTGCGAGCAGCGGGAGTCTGGGTGCCTCCACTGGCATGAGAAGTAGCTGCAGTCGCAGTAACTGAAACCGCCTAAGCCAAACAGGTACAAACTGATAAGATCTGAGCTAAAGCCTCCTAAAGGCGTGGAATTACAATGGGCATAGCTGGTGCCTGAGATGGTGCTGCTGTAGCATCCACAACTGGGACCTGATCCAGAATTGGGGTAGCTGGTGGATCTGCAGATGCTTCGCTAGCTGCTCTACCCCTACCATGGCCTCGACCGCGTCCTCGGCCTTTGGTGGCCCCAACTAGTGGAACTGGTGGTTGTCCACCCCGCCTGGTAGCTCGTGTCCTCACCAACTGTGAGAGAATGAAATAATAGAAGTTTTGTATTCGGATCCACAAGTTCGCACGACAAGAATATGAAGAATTTTCCTAAAGGTTTTGCAGCCTCTCGAGGATAAATACAGATGACTCTGTACTGATCTGCGAGACTCTACTAAACCATCTCATGACTCGCGAGATCTATATAACCTAGGATCTGATACCAACTTGTCACGACCCCAAATACCGGTTGGGATGGCGCCTATCACATTGCTAGGCAAGACAACTAATCAATAACCATAACCCTCTTTCTAATAACATTAAGCCATTTTCTAACGCAAGTTTTAGGTACCAAATTCATTATAAGCATTAAGGCAACAAAATATATGCGGAAAGTCAAAATAACCATAAACTACACAGCCCCAACAATCTGTGTCACGAGTCTAGAGCCTCTAATACAAGTCTGAATACCTAATACATCAATAGTCTAGGAAATGCAGAAAAATAATAAGATAGGAGGGGGAGAACAGGGCTGCGAACACCATGCAGCTACCTCGAAGTCTCCATCAAATACTGAAACAGCTGAAAGCCCTCACTCGGCCGCTCGGGCACTTGAATATGCACATAAGGTGCAGAGAGTAATGTGAGTATGCCAACTCAATAAGTAACTAGAGTAAATAAGGGCTAAAAGCAGTGATGAGCAGTTCAAAAATACATAACTGGATAATCAACAAAATATCAGGTCATCTTTACAGTTTAAAATCAGTTTTCATTATAAAATCACATTTTCCAGTTTAAATATTTGGAATCAAATACTTACCGGTATATCAAACAAAGGCTTATTTAAAAGAATAGTGAAATCAGTGAAAATATCATAACAAGGCCTCTCGGGCAAGGAATCACTCAGAATATGGCCCCTCGGGCAGTCTCTCAGTCACTCATGACTCGAATCTCGTCACACAATACTCACTCTCAGCACTCGGCTCATTAGTATCTCATATTAATAGAAATCATTGTAACCGCTGCGGCGTGCAGCCCGATCCATATATAATAGTCGACTATGCTCACTGGGGGTGTGCAGACTCCGAAGGGGTTCCTATAGCCCAAACATCATATCGCTACAGTGTGCAGCCCGATCCAATATATATATATATCGTTGCAGCGTGCAGCCCGATCCATAGAAGTATAGTTGCGGCGTGCAGCCCGATCCATAACTCACATATATATAATTATCCTCACAATTGGGTTCTCAACCACTCTCGTTTTTTAACCTCACAGCCTCTCGGGCACAATAATGGAAATTAGGGAACTCAGCCCAAAGAGTCCTCACAACTGGGAGTAGAGTAATAAAACCACTTTTAAATATTTAAGCAGGTAAAACATGACTGAAGATTTGCTTCTAGCAAGTAAAGTGAGGAAAAATAGTCAAAATGCCCCTAAGGGTTTCTACAGGTCAGCACAAGGCCCCAAACAGGGAATACAGCCCATAATACAGTATAAATATCCAAAATACGGAATACCATAATATTTCAAAATCAAATACACGACTTAATAGTCGTTACAGGACGGACCAAGTCACAATCCCTACCGGTGCACGCCTGTACGCTCGTCACCTAGCATGCATGTCACGCGTTTATCAAAACAAGTCAAATACCAAGGTTTTGTACCCTCAGTTCCAGATTTACAATGGTTACTTACCTCAAACCGGTAAAAATACTACTCCGCGATGCCTTTGCCCCTCAAATTGGCCTCAACTCGCGTCGAATCTCAATGAAGTTCTCTTGAAATCCCTTTTTCAAATCGCCCAAAGAGCTCTCAAGCCGATATCAAAAATGGTGAAATAATCCCATAATTAGCGAAGGACCCTTTTAATACCTTCTGCCCAGTTGTTTCGCATTTGCGGCACCATTGCCGCTTCTACGGTACCGCATATGCGGTCTATACTCCGCTTCTGCGGAAATCACTTAGCGGACAAATTCCACATATGCGATCCAATCTACGCACTTGTGACTTCGCAGGTGCGGTCCAATTACCGCATCTGCGGTTTCTCAAATCCGCTTTTGTGGCTCCCCTTCCGTACGTGCGGCGCCGCACATGCATTCCTCAAACCACATGTGCGAAAATACCAGAAGCAGCAAAGTTCAGCAGCTACAATAACATCTCAACTTCTCTGTCAATCACCCAAAATCACCCCGAGGCCCCAGGACCTCAACCAAAAGCACAAACATATTCCAATACCTTATTCAAACTTGTTCCAATCACCAAAACATCTCAAACAACATTAATCACCCAAAACAGATTGGATTCAAGCCTAAGTTTCAAAAATCATCCGAATTCCACGTTTGATAAAAAACCCAACCAAACCACGTCCGAATAACCTTAAATTTTACACACACATCCCAAATGACACGACGAAGCTACTGCAACTCTCGGAATTCCATTCCGACCCCTATATCAAAATCTTGCTACTAACCGGAAATTCCCAAAATATCAACTTCTCTAATTCAAGCCTAAATCTACTCCAAACCTCCAAAACTCATTCCGATCACACTCTTAAGTCATAATCACCTCCTGAAGCTAACCAAACCATCAGAACTCACATTCGAACCCTCTATCTCCTAAGTCAACATCTGGTTAACTTTTCCAACTTAAACTTCCTTAAAATAGACTAAGTGTCTCAAACCCTGCCATAATCATTTTGGACTCGGTCCGACCAACCCAATACCACAAAACACAGATAACGAAGATAAAGAAGCAAAATATAGAGAAAACGGAGCGGTAACCCATGATACTACTGGCCGGGTCGTCACAATTTATAATTGGGTTTCATGACCCTAAACCCAGAGCTGATCGTGATGGCGCCTCTCGTGAAGACAGGGCCAGCTGACACAACAACCAATTCATTTTTAAGCAATTAAAAGGACACAATTTAAGTCTTTAACATAATTTAATCCCAAATAAATAGTGAAATAGTACCATTAGCGGAAAAACCAACACAGCCCGACATCGGGGTGTCACCAGTCATGAGTATCTAATAACCGATTAAAAGTAGGAAGAGTCTACATAGTCTATTACAGAACTAAGACAAGGGAAAATAAGATAGGGGGAGAAGCACTAGGCTGAGAACACCGAACAGCTACCTAGTGAACTTTGAACTGCCTGAACTGGAAGCAATCAACACTCGCTAGCAGGACCTGAAGCGCCTGAATAAGCACACAAGGTGCAGGGAGTAAAGTGAGTATTCCAACTCAGTGAGTAATAACAATAAATGAAGACTAAGCGATAAGAAATCACGTAAAAACACAACAACAGGCTATAAAGAGGCAGAGTAAAACCCGTAAAGTGCAATAAAATAGTGAAACCTCATAAAAATACCTTAGTTCAGTTTAAGCTTCTTTAAAATACCTTTTTAACAGTTAAACAAGTAAATGACAGCCAGCTAGAGAAGATAAACACATAAAAATCGCCCCTCGGGCACAATACCAACAGAATCAGCCCCTCGGGCAACAACATGGAACAACACCAGCCCCTCGAGCTATATCTCATGTCATAATGGGTACCCACGCTCACTAGGAGTGTACAAACTCCGGGAGGGGCCCCTTGCGGCCCAAGCGCAATATCAAGCTATCTCGTGGCATAATCAATAGGCTCTCGACCTCATATCAACAAGCCACCTCATGGCGTACAATCTCAGGCCGCCGGTCTCATAATCATAAATTAGTGTATCACTGCTGCGGCATGCAGCCCGACCCAAAAGTATCCTCACAACACAAGTCCTCGGCCTTACTCAGTCAGAAATTTCTAAAAGCCACTCGGGCAATGTAAAATATGATGCTCAGCCCAAAATATCATTTAAAGAATTAAAACAGAATAAACATGGTTGAGTTCTGAAAATAGTATAATATAGCATGACTGAGCACAACTATAAAATTAAAATAGTGAGGAAATAGTAGTATAAACCCCTAAGGGCCCAAATAGTTGGCACGAGGCCCAAATATGGCATTCAACCCAAAACATGATGATAACAAATAGTTTTCAATCAAATAAGCGGTAAAACAGTCATTCGGGAAGGACTAAGTCACAATCCCCAACAGTGCACGACCTCACGCTTGTCATGTAGCATGTGCATCACCTCAATATAGCACAACTATAGACATGTGATTTTTGACCTTCCCCAAGATTTTTCACATTTTAGCATGTAAATATTTAGTTTAGGTCTAATATAGCTATTTCAACTAGTTTTGACTCTTCTACTTTATTTTATTACAAGAAAATAAAAATTACAAAAAATAGTTTCATTAATGCTTTGCAATCATTTTAATCTTGAAAAAATACCAAAAATAGATTAGTTTTAACGGCCGGTCTTATTTTAATAGTTATTTTACTTAAGTAGGATTAATTAATAAATGAGATCGTATTTTTAGTCTCGTTCGCAGGCAAAGAATAAAATTTGGGTTCAAACGACCCATTTTTAGGCTTAATTTTCGGACTCAGCCCATAACAACCCAAGCCCAATACCCCTAAAACCCTAGAAAAAGCTTTAAAAAAGAACCCTAGGCAATTTGGAGCTTCAACCATTTTTGGACACAAAAATGAGGACCTAATTTTCCTAGACCCTAGAATCTCTAACCAACCGCAATACACACACGAGACTCCCCTCTATCAGTTCATCTTCTTCTTCACAAAGACAATACCAAAAAAAAAGTAGCTCCTCTTCATAAAAACACCCATCAATCCTTATCTCCCAACCAAGCCAGCCGTTTTTTCTGATTTCAAAGACACCTAAAAACTTAGACACAACCTAACAAAAAATGTTACACCAAACAAGAGGAATCAGCCGTTCGCCCGTCTCTACCAAGATCAGTTGTGAATACACAAGACCTAAGACCTAAAAATCAGCCTGGACATATACACAAAAAGCTACAGCACTCATTTTTTATAATGAAACAAAGACTATACAAAAATTAACATTCTACAGAAGAAGTAATCCGCCGAAAAACAGGACCCCCTCCCTTTGAAGATCGTCTTCTTCGACCCCCCCCCCATTTTTCATTTCTCTTCAGTAGCATAAACCAAAAACAACGACCCCTCCGCCAATCATCCTCCATCGTCGTCGTCTCCACCAACTGCTATAATAGCAGCGGTGAACTCCCTCAACCCAGAGCCATCACACACGTGACCTCCAACTCTAGCGACCCTTCGCCGGAAACTACCAGCCCTAAACGTTGTCCCATTTTCACGCCGAGAAACCAACAACCACAGCTTCCCAACTCCAGTCTCAGCTTGACAGAAAATGATCTGCAACAGCCACACCCTCACCCAACGAACCAGACCTCTTTCATCTCCTTCACCACTGAAAACACCATACCCTTATGCTTCTTCCTCTCTCCAAAATAGAGCAACAAGGCTCGATAAAGGAAACAGATAGAAATCGTGGTGAGATGGAGTTTCATTTGAGCTGAGGTTACTGAAAACCGCTGTCCGTCGAGGTCTCCGATTGTAGGTTCATTTGCTCGTTTAAGGTTTTGCTGGGTGTTCTGTCATTATTCAGGATTTCAAAGATTTTGACATTGAGGTCTGTGTTGATTCATACTTCCTCTGATTTTATGGATCTTATTTGCTTATACATGGCCTTAGTTGAATAAATCAATTTTGTCTAGTTTATTTATGATATTCATCTCTCGTTCCTTCTAGTTCACTTTCTGATTAGACGACATGAATCTGAAGTTGCACATTCTGAACATGTTATTTGTAGTTGAGTATTTTGATATTTGAATCTCGTCATCTGGGTTAAATTGATTATGTTTGTTTGATAATTCCTCTTTGTAATTGACAACAAATTGAGTGTAAAAGCTTGATGACATAAGGACAGTTTCCTAAAAATCAGATTCTGCCTTTGCTGTATATTGTGCATTGAACTTAATGGCCATTGCATTTGATTCTACTCGTTTTATTCTAGCTGAATGTTAATTGGTTATGTGGCGATTTGATATTGTGATTTGTTCGATTATTATCTCCAGTTTTGAGTTTGTTCATATAGTTATCTACTTGCATGTCACTCGAATTGGTTATAGCTAGACATGATTTTGTCACAGTATGGAAATCAGATTGCTATTTATCAACTAAACTGTGTCAAATTAGATTAAAGGGACTCGGGTGTGCATTTCATGTGACCCTGCCATAATTTTGATTAATAATAATAAGATAAACATGTTATAAATCCGGGTGCTCAATTCATGTGACCCCACTCCAATTTCCAATAATGTTAAATAAAATAAACGTGTCATGAACCGCGGGTACATATCATGTTGCATGGTTTACGATGTGTTTTCAAATACAATCATGAATTTTTCCAAAAATATTAAAAGCTGTTAGAAAGTTAAAAGGGCACGTAGGTTTATAATGTGTAATTAAATCAGATAATTGAGCCAATAATAATAGTTGAGCAACCGTGCTAAAACCACGGAACCCAGGAATGCCTAACACCTTCTCCCAGGTTAACAAAATTCCTTACCCAGATTTCTGTGTTCGCGGACTATAAAACAGAGTCAATATTTCCTCGATTCGGGATTTAAAACCGGTGACTTGGGACACCATAAAGTATCCCAAGTGGCGACTCTGAATAAACCAAACAATCTCGTTTCGATTGTCCCTTCTAACCTTCCGGGGGTAGAAAAAGAGGTGTGACAGCTCTGGCGACTCTGATGGGGAAAAGAACCTAGAACTTCTAGTTCAGGGTTCAGAATTCGAGCTTAGAATAACTGTTATAGTTGGCTTTTATTTATTATCTAATTTTTATATGTTTGAGCCTAATGTGCTAATTGTCGCTTTTTATCGCTTTGATATTGTTTGGACTGTATATAAATTGTTATGAAACTCTCCTCTCTCTGAGTCTTCTAAATCATCTAGGAAGTGTGCACTTCGTGTGACTTTTCTTCTGTTAGAGTCATACTCCAATTTTAGAATGAGGTTCGGACAAGTTGCAAAGCCGGTGAAGCTTCTGTATTCCTGGTATGCTGCCCCCTCCCCCTCCCCGGCTCGAGCTGTCCGCTCGGATAAGCCAGGTCTAGAACAAATAAACCCAGGTTTTTAAACCTCGAATAACATAGCCTCATGTCGGATCCCTAGTAGGAACATTTGTTTACATCACGTGCATTTAACTCTGGATACTCAACACAGGGGTTAGGTCCGTCTAGGAAAGGTGTACCCAAAAAAGAAATTTAGGTCTAATTCTATGTGCTACATGTTGCAATCTACAAGGGTAAAAGAGGTCATTTGGCGGACCAATGAGGGTTTAAAATAAATGAGAAAAAAGGGTGAAGTGTAAAAAAATAAAGCAAGCAGGGCCCAGTTATAATTTTCTTTCACGCTTTTTCAAGAAAAGACCAAAAAATGAAATGAAAAAAAAAATCCAAAAAAGATTTTGCACTTTCCCCATCATTTTTTTCAAAAAAAAAAAAGAAAAAGAGGAAAAAGAAAATCCAAAAAGAGTTTACATGTTTCATTATTTTTCAAAACAAAAGACAAAAATATTTTTCTCTGAATTAGTTGTTATTTTTATTTCTCGCCCGTATCCAATCTGCCCGAACTACGCATACCTGATTCTCGTCTTTCGGGACGTGATATATAGGCAACCCACATAGGGTCTGGTCTTCCTAGTGAGTTTAGGTTCTTGGCTTCGCGGGGTCTTTGCCAAATCTTGCATTTTTTAGCCACTTTTAGCCACAAAGGTTAATTTTAGAAAAATAGTCACAATCATGTCTTGCATGTGTCCAACAGGAAGGGTTATCGTCTCACATGGCGTTCTAGGTCTTTAACTTTATTTGATCTTAATTTTCTCATACAAGTGTGGATCTACTTACCGGAGTTTAGGCATAACAGACGCCTTGGGACCATCCAGTCAGGGTCGATCATTTAGGAGTTTGCTTAAGGAGAATTTTTTTTAGTTATTATGTTTTGAGTCTGTTGTTCTTCTTTTTTTTGTCGTCTTTTACCTTCTAGTTTTGTACAATAATGTTGAATTTTTTGTTATTGTAATTTCTATTTTGTATTTGAAAAAAAGTATGTTATAAATCAAAAAAAGGAGATGTTGCGTTTTATATTTCTGTTAGAAGTTCTCTTTAAATACTAATTCTAGGAATTTAAAAAAATCATTTGAGGTGGTTTTCCTTTATTAAATTAATATCTAGAACTCAAAATAAAAATTGCTTGTATATTTCCTTTAGTATATTAAGCCTAAATTCAAAAAAATAAAATTTTCTTTTAGTACCTCTTTAAATGTTTTCTTCAAGATATTAAATCCAAAAATCCAAAAAAGATTTTATTTTGAGGTTCTTCTTTCGGAAATTAATGAAAAATAAATAGAAAAAAAATTCTTTTTATTTTACTAGAACTTTAGGACATTGTACATAGAAAAAAAACATACTTTATCTTTAGAGTTTCTCCCTTAGGTAATCAAAACTAAAATCCAAAAACATTTTTTATCTTTTTCATTTCTTAGTTCGAAATCTTTCTTTCAGGATATCAAACGAAAATTCAAAATATTTTTCTTTGGTTAATCCTTTAGATTTCCTTCCTAAAAAAGGAAAAAAAAAGGAATCAAAAAAAATATTTTTCTCTTGTGGGGTTTTTTTTCCTTAATAATTTCCCATTGAGTATTTGTTTCAAAAGGTAAAAAAAAGAAGAAAAAGAAGAAAAAGAAAAAGAGAACGTTAGTTTGTTTGCTTTATTCTCGATCTTCCCGAACTACGCAAAGATCTGATTCATGCAACATCGTGATATATAGGCAACCTACATAGGGTTCGATCGAATTATTTTTTTATTATTAAAAGAAAAACAAGGAAAAAAGGAGAGGTGGAATTGGGGGATGTGAAAAATGAGAGGAAAGGAAAGAGTGATAATTAGAAAAAAAAAGAGGAAAGAAAATGAGTAAGCCAAGAAGTGTCAGAACAGAAAAGAAAGAGAAGATTGAAATGAACAAAATTGGGATGATGCCAAGTGACCTTGTGACCCTAGAAGTCATTGTAGAACCGTTAATTGTTGCTAAGTGCATTGCACGCAATGCAATATTTTTACCTGTTAAATGCCCTAAGGCTAACAGGATGACCCCATTTTGTTCCTTTTGTTATCTTCATTGAGCAGAAGGGCAGTTGGTTTGTGGTTCTTAAGTAACTCATCCATACAACAGAAGGTCAAAGAGCAAGGTAGCCATGGCTAGTAAAGACTTGGACACAGGGTTATTGATCGGACTAAGGGAATTGTTGAATCAGAATCTGAGTTGAAAAAAGAGGTCTTAAGGTTGAAAAGACAGATGGCCGAAATATACCAGGCCTGGATTAGTGGGCGTCCTCCACCATCAGTTCCCACTAACTACACTGAAAGCCTTGTCACCATTCTGCCACTGTCACAAGCCCAGGATATCTCCCCACAATCTTTTCACACTCTACCCCCCAGAACCACCTCATATCCCGCTCCTTTGACCACTCATGTTTTTGTAGCTCACCCACCTGCTACCTTCCCTTGATCCTTTGGAGAGACTGTGTTCAAAATTCCCGAGGCCCAATATTATGCTCCAGAAATAATTTTCAAGGTCTCGGGTCCATACTCTTACACTTATCATTTTGAACCTCCCGGTGAGACTACAAAGACTGCTAAGACAGTGGAGCAAGATGAGATATCCAGAAAGCTGAAAGGGTTTAAGATGACAAAGTTTAATTTGTATGATGAGCGTGGAGATCCAGTAGCCCATCTGAAGGGTTATTGCAGTAGAATGAGAAGTGTTGGGGGAAAGATGAGTTGTTGATGGCATATTTCAATGAGAGCCTAACTGGGGCAACTTTGGAATGGCATAATCGTCATGATGTCGGTAAGTGGCATACATGGAATGACTTGGCTCAAGATTTTGTGCAACACTTTCAGTACAATATAGACATTGTCACAGACCGCTCCTCCCTATCTCAGATGGAAAATAAACCCAAGGAAAGTTTTAGGGAATTTTGGCTCAGATGGAATGAACAAGTTGCTCGGGATAGTCCTCCCATTGATTGAAAAGATGTTGTTGAGTCCCGCCAATGACAAGATCTGGGGACATTCCTACTAAACGCTTTCAACCTCAATACCGACCCTATGAACATCCCCGATATCCACATAATTCACCCCAGTATTATCCTCCGAACAACGTTTGGTCATCTGTCCAACCACTGGGTCATTCCTCATGGTGAGTGCCAGCTCCGCATAATGCACTCTTTCCTTTACAGCATTTCCGAGCATCCAACAACTCTAGAAAACAGGGGCATGGAAGGAAACAAAGGCAAAGAAATAGTTTCACGCCAATCGGAGAATCCTATACAAGCTTGTTTGGAAAATTAAAACATTCTGGCCTGATTAAGCCGCTCGTCGGCTATACTCCGGACTCATATGCAAAAGGTTTTGATCCTACTGTACGGTGCATGTACCACTTTAATGTCCAAGGGCATAACATTGAAGATTGTCATGCTTTGAAAAGGGAAATAGAAAGAATGATTCAAGAAGGGATAATTGCAATCCAGAACAGTGACACCCAACATATCACCCAGAATCCTTTACCTGCACATGAAGATTCACACTCTGTAGGGGTGATGCGTGGTGGCAGGGAGCATGAGAATTCTCTTGGGACTTGCTGACTAAAGTTAATGATATTGAAATTGGTAATGGTATTGGTAATATTGATGTGGAACTTAGTGGCTAAGATGCCTAGCTTGGTAATTGGAAAGACGTTCTTTTATTGGCTAGCAAGGGAGGAGTTCTGGTGGTTTATTTTGTTGTCATTACTGTTGTCCGGGTTATTTCAGGGTTGTAATCCAGATATATCTTGTGACTCAAACCCTTCTATCCTTTTATTTTGCCTAGTTCCTTTAGTCGTAGTAACTCATTTAGTGTTATTTAGGTTTGTTCCAGGGTTGTATCCCAGTTTATTTTGTTTGACTTGTTGTTCCAACCTTTTCATCGTCTATCTAATACAATTTTCTATTTTCTGTTATTTCTGATCATCTTTTTGTTTAGTTCTCTTCTCCTTTTATATTTTTTTTTCTCATGCTGGCTCTAGTAACATGACATGCACGCATAATTCTAGGCTTGGTCTTACAAGTTAGTTTAATCATGAAACAATTTTGAAGATGATAGACACTTGAAGGAAATAAGTACATATTTGGACATTTTGAGTTCATTTGAAGCCCAAACTGAGTGAAACTGGGGCAGATAATTTGGGAAGTTAATAGGATGACAAGAATTCGTTAAAGGAGAGTGGATCCTTGACAATTTGAAGTGAGCATCTTTGAGTTCAAGTGCATTTCAAGTAACAAGATAAAGTCAAGGAATTTTTCTCCAAGCAGACGAAGGGTATCCATTGTGAAGAAGAAATAACCCAACGAAAGTTCTGTACTTGACAAGGCACTAAAAAAATGGAAGGCATATCAGTGATATCAATGCCGAAGCTGTAAAAGTTGTGTGTGCTCTTCCTTTTTCATTTCAAGTTGCATGTGTTGTACTCGGCATTTTCAGGGATTGAGAGGCCTTCTTTCAGCTACCCAAAATCTTATACCCTTCGATCCCCTTTCTTTCCTGTAATGATTTCTTTGACCTCCCCTCTTTTGGAATCAAGTTAGAGTCATACAAAAAAAAAATTGTCCCCATAGGTTTATTTTAGAAAGTTAATCCCAAAAGGAAAATTCAAGAAAAGAAGAGAAAATACAAATAAAAAAAGAAGAAAAAAAAAAGAAAAAAAAAGAAAAAAGAGGAAAAGAAAAAAAAAGAAAGGAAAAAAAAGGGAAAAGAAAGAAAGAAAATAGTAACAAAAAGTAGTATTGTGAACTACGTTTGACCTGATTATTGTCACTACAAGATACGTAGGCAGCCTTACGGTTTGGTCATACCAAATAAAATATTTCATAATCCCAAGAAGTCGAGAAGGGGCAGTTTTTTCTTAGAAATTCCATCTCAAAAAGAAAAATAAAAAAAGAGAATTAAATTCCCTTGTTTTAGAAATTGGGGTAAAGTTTTTAAAATGGATTCCAAAAGTTGTAAATAAATTAACCCTGTTATCTTATTTGATTTGAGTCTTTGTGATATCCTTCCTTCTAACCCTATCCAAAAGCCACATTACAGTCCAAAAAGACCTCCCAGATAATCTTTGAGAGTGTTGAGTTAGCCATGCCAGAAGCGTATGATGATTTTACTATGGTCAATGCCTTGTCATATACAGAATCAGAGGAAAGAAGAAGAAAAGAAAAAATGAGAGAGTCTTATCGGTGAAAACCTTCACATGCACTGTAAGGTGACGGTAAGTTGAGAGAAAGAACAAAATGAGAGAGACTTGATGGTGAAAACCCTTCAGGCACTACAAATCGAATAAGGATTGTGAATCAGATAGGGTAATCGGACCATTGAAGCCTAGTTTCACGGTGAAGAGGTACAACAAGAGTTGAACATTAGACTTGCTTGACAGATTAGGCCACTTAATCCACAGGTGCATGTCATGGTCATTAGAGTTGGTATCCACATTTGATAAGTTTCTACTTTGTAGTTTTCTTGTTAGAAATCATCTCTTTCCATTGTCCTTTACTCTGTTCCTTTTGTCTTGTTTACTTCCTCTTCCTGAGTTTGTTTGGTCAGAACAAGTGAGAAATGACTTCAAAATTTGCTACCAACTTTCCAATTGCACAAAACAGGATCTGGCTAGCACATAAAAGTGGCATAAGTCAAGAAAGAACAGCATGCGCACTGAGTTGGTAACAATTAACGTGCTTTGGGATTCATGTGAAATACAGAGGTTTGGTATATGTCAATTCATGAACAATGTAACAGATAGAAGATGTTGGGTGAACGGATCAAAGGTATTTTCTATGATAAGGTTGACAGAGAAAGTGGTTAACCAATGACAAGCAAGGTCTTCCAAGCGGAAATCAAAGTTATCATGGTAAGTGAAGGAGCAATAGAACTCAAAGCCAAGGCCAGTGGTTTAAGTCAGGAAAGAATAGCATGCGCACTGAGTGGGTGGCAATTGACGTGCTTTGGGATTCATGTGAAATACAAAGGTTCAATATATGTCAATTCGTGAGCACAATACAACAAATAGAGGATGTTGGGTTTGAACAGATCGGAGGTATTTTCTGTGATAAGGGTGACAGAGGAAGTGGTTAGTCAATAAACAAGCAAGGTCTTTCGAGTTGAAATCAAAGTTATCATGGAAGTGAAGGAGCAATCACCCTCAAAGTCAAGGCCACAAGCCAACCACCATATCTATAAACTCACAAGTTTTCTTTATTTGAAACAGGGGCAAATATTGTGTCCAAATCAAAGCTTGGAAGTTCGAATTTTTTTTCCAAGTGTCATGCCCAAATTTTATCAATACAAAGGCGGTTTGAGAAGGGTAAAGAAAAATTTGTTCGATCTGCAGGAACTCTCCATGAGGAAAAGCATGGTTCATTGGCATGGAATTTTGTTCATTCTGCAGAGATCCTCCAGGAAGAGAGCATGGCTCAGGTAAGTTTATTCTCGGCTTTTCAAGACCCTCCTAGATAATGATATTTAATTTAAAAAATTTCTGGGCCCTCCTGGATAATGGGATTTAATTGTGAAAGTTTTCAGGACCCTCTTTGATAATGTGACCTAGTTAAATTGCAAGACCTTCATAAATAACAAGATTTAGCGTAAGTTTTACCTTTAGGAAATAAAATTCAACTTTAAAGTTTTCACTCTTAAGATGATATTTAATTTTAAGTTTTCAGGACCCTCCTGGACAATGGGATTTAGTTTTTAAATTCTTAGAGATTTTGGGTAACATGATTTGATTAACACTCACAGATGCGCCCAGTTACCAAACTGGGGCAGAAAAGTTTCTTTTGTTTTTTATGTTTTGTTGTAATGCCAGGCGCCTACCTAGAGAAACAAGGTAAAATAGTTCTAGGGAAAGCAGCAATGTTCAAATGAAGACGGTTCAACTTCAGCAATCAGGAGCCCACCTGGACAACAAGGGAAAACAAGTCAAGTTTCGAGGTAAAAGTAGTGCAAGTGTTGGAAATCAGGCACCCACCTGGAGAACAAGGGAAAACAAGTCAAGTTTTGAGAGAAAAGCAGTGCAAGTGTTGGAAATCAGGCACCCACCTGGAGAACAAGGAGAAGTAGTTCAAGTCTCAAGGAAAAATAGTGCAAGTGTTGGCAATCAGGCGCCCATCTGGAGAACAAAGAGAAGCAGTTCAAGTCTCAAAGAAAAATAGTGCAAGTGTTGGAAATCAGGCACCCACCTAGAGAACAAGGAGAAGTAGTTCAAGTCTCAAGGAAAAATAGTGCAAATATTGGAAATCAAGCACCCACCTGGAGAACAAGGAGAAACAGTTCAAGTTTCGAGGAAAAGTAGTGGAAATTTTGGGGAAAAAGCAGTGCAAGTGTTGGAAATTAGGCACCCACCTAGAAGAACAAGGGAAAACAGCTCAAGTTTCAAGGAAAAACAGTGGAAAGTATCGGCAATCAGCCGCCCACATGGAGAGTAAGGAAGTACATTTAACGTTTTGGCAATCAGGCGCCCACCTAGAGATCAAGGGAATACAGTTAAAGTTTTGGCAATCAGGCGCCCACCTGGAGAACAAGGGAATACAGTTAAAGGTTTGGCAATCAGGTGCCCACCTAGAGAGCAAGGGAATACAGTTAAAGTTTTGGCAATCAGGCCCCCACCTAGAGAGCAAGGGAATACAGTTAAACTTTTGGCAATCAGGCGCCCACCTGGAGAGTAAGGGAATATAGTTAAACTTTTGGCAATGAGGCTCTCACCTGGAGAGCAAGGCAATACACTTAAATTTTTGCAATCAGGCGCCTACCTGGAAAGCAAGGGAATACAATTGATGTTTTGGCAATCAGGCGCCCACCTGGAGAGCAAGGGAATACAATTGAAGTTTTGGCAATCAGGCGCCCAACTGGAGAGCAAGGGAATACAGTTGACGTTTTGGCAATCAGGCACCCACCTGGAGAGCAAGGGAATACAGTTGAACTTTTGGCAATCAGGCGCCTACCTGGAGAGCAAGGGAATACAGTTAAACTTTTGGCAATCAGGCACCCATCTGGAGAGCAAGGGAATGCGGTTCAAATGTTGGCAATCAGGCTTCCACCTGGAGAATAAGGGAATTCACTTCATAATGCAATTCAAGTCAGCAACAAAAGAAGCTCGCGGCAAGAATGCGAGTCAACAATCCGAGATGATCAATAGAAGATAGTCACAATCTAGAATAAAAAAGAAAAAGAAAGAAGTGAATCCAAAATGTAGAAGTTGATGAAAGATGTGAGCTACTCAAGACATGACTGAAGTCACAAGCATGGTATGTACGGTTTTGATCCAAAAAGCCGAAGAAGAATGAACTAGCACCTGCAACTAGCAAGCGTCAAGGTTCAAATCCAAAGTCTGCATAAAGAACCATTCAAACTCAAGATCAAGCTTCAGAAGACTTATAGATAGGAATCTTGTAACTCATATTTGATAGGCTTAGCTAGTCTTTTTCATTTTTTGATTTTGGACGTAATAACAGGACCACGGACCGGAACCTCGACGAAACGACACCTCGGCCAGCTCTCCACCTCGGTATACTCTATCATCTCAGTGACTTCTAAACTACACGTGGCCTGATTCCTTTATAGCCAAGGATATGTAGGCAGCTCAGATACCAGGGCTCGATCACATTCTCCTTCCTTTAGTTTTGGTCTCTCTAAATAAAGGCTGGGTCAAAAAATCTATCTATTCGTTCTTTATCTGAAGATACTTCGTATTTCCAGTCAAAGAGGGGCAACTGTAGACATGTGATTTTTGACCCTCCCCAAGATTTTTCACATTTTAGCATGTAAATATTAGTTTAGGTCTAATATAGCTATTTCAACTAGTTTTGACTCTTCTACTTTATTTTATTACAAGAAAATGAAAATTACAAAAAATAGTTTCATTAATGTTTTGCAGTCATTTTTAATCTTGAAAAAAATACCAAAAATAGTTTTGTTTTAATGGTCGGTCTTATTTTAATAGTTATTTTACTTAAGTAAGATTAATTAATAAATGAGATCGTATTTTTAGTCTCGTTCGCGGGGAAGAATAAAATTTGGGTTGAAACGACCCATTTTTAGGCCTAATATTTGGACCTAGCCCATAACAAACCAAGCCCAATACCCCTAAAACCCTAGAAAAAAGCTTTAAAAAAGAACCCTAGGCAATTTGGAGCTTTAGCCGTTTTTGGACAAAAAATGAGGACCTAATTTTCCTAGACCCTAGAATCCCTAACCAGCCGCAATACACACACGAGACTCCCCTCCATC
Organism: Nicotiana tabacum; assembly: GCF_000715075.1. NCBI lineage: Eukaryota > Viridiplantae > Streptophyta > Magnoliopsida > Solanales > Solanaceae > Nicotiana > Nicotiana tabacum. The sequence continues at coordinate 22,545,038 of NC_134082.1, forward strand.
AGCTCATCTTCTTCTTCACAAAGACAATACCAAAAAAAAACTAGCTCCTCTTCAGAAAAACACCCATCAATCCTTAGCTCCCAACCAAGCCAACCGTTTTTTCTGATTTCAAAGACACCTAAAAATTAGACACAACCTAACAAAAAATGCTACACCAAACAAGAGGCATCAGCCGTTCGCCCGTCTCCACCAAGATCAGCCGTGAATACACAAGACCTAAGACCTAAAAATCAGCCTGGATATATACACAAGAAACTACAGCAGCCGTATTTTATAATGAAACAAAGATTATACCAAAATTATTAGACCTATACACTCTACAGAAAAAGTAATCCGCCGAAAAATAGGACCCCCTCCCTTTGAAGATCATCTTCTTCGACCCTCCCCCCCATTTTTCATTTCTCTTCAGCAGCATAAACTAAAAACAACAACCCATCCGCCAATCATCCTCCATCGCTGCCGTCTCTACCAACTGCTATAACAGCAGCGGTGAACACCCTCAACCTAGAGTCATCACACACGCGACCCCCAACTTCAGCGACCCCTCGTTGAAAACCACCAGCCCTCAACGTTGTCCCATTGTCACGGCGAGCAACCAACGACCACAACTTACCAACTCCATTCTCAGCTCGCTGGAAAACGAGTTGTAATAGCCACACCCTTACCCAACGAACCAGACCTCCTTCATCTCCTTCACCACTAAAAATACCATACCCTTGTGCTTCTTCCTCTCTCCAAAATAGAGCAACAAGGATCGATAAAGGAATCAGATAGAAATAGAGGCGAGATGGAGTTTCATTTGAGCTGAGGTTACTAAAATCATCGTTGTCCGCTGAGGTCTTTGATCGTAGGTTCATTTGCTTGTTTAAGGTTTTGCTGGGTGTTCTGTCATTAATCAGTATTTCAAAGATTTTGACATTAAGGTCCGTTTTGATTCATACTTCCTCTGATTTTACGGCTCTTATTTGTTTATATATGGCCTTAGTCGAATAAATCAATTTTGTCTAGTTTATTTAAGATATTCATCTCTCGTTCCTTCTAGTTCACTTTCTGATTAGACGACATGAATCTGAAGTTGCACATTCTGAACACGTTATTTGTAGTTGAGTATTTTGATATTTGAATCTCGTCATCTAGGTTAAATTGATTCTGTTTGTTTGATAATTCCCCTTGTAATTGACAGCAAATTGAGTGTAAGAGCTTGATGACATAGGGATAGTTTCTTAAAAATCAGATTCCGCCTTTGATGTATACTGTGCATTGGACTTAATGGCCATTGCATTTGATTCTACTCGTTTATTCTAACTGAATGTTAATTGGTTATGTGGCTATTTGATGTTGTGATCTGTTTGGTTATTATCTCCAGTTTTGAGTTTGTTCATATAGTTATCTACTTGTATGTCACTCAAATTGGTTATAGCTGGACATGATTTTGTCATAGTATGGAAATCGGGTTACTATTCATCAACTGAACTATGTCAAATTAGATTAAAGGGGCTCGGGTGTGCATTTCATGTGACCCTAGCATAATTTTGAATAATAATAATAAGATAAACATGTTATTAATCCGGGTGTGCATTTTATGTGACCCGACTCCAATTCCCAATAATGTTAAATAAAATAAATGTGTCGTGAACCGCGGGTGCATTTCATGCAACAATCATGAATTTTTACAAAAATATTAAAAGCGGTTAGAAAGTTAAAAAGGCACGTATGTTTAAAATGTGTAATTAAATCAGATAATTGAGTCAATAATAATAGTTGAGTGACCGTGCTAAAACCATGGAATCCGGGATGCCTAACACTTTGTCCCGGGTTAACAGAATTCCTTACCCGAATTTCTGCGTTTTTCGGACTATAAAACAGAGTCAATCTTTTCTCGATTCGGGATATAAAACCGGTGACTTGGGACACCATAAATTATCCCAAGTGACGACTCTGAATAAACAAAATAATCTCGTTTCGATTGTCACTTAAATTGGAAAAAACTCCTTTATACCCTTCCAGGGGTATAAAAAGGAGGTGTGACAACAACGACATGAAATCCGGGGTTTCATACCCTCAGGACAACATTTAAAGTCATTACTCAACTCAATCCGGCCCAAACTCTAGCCCGCGATGCCTTTTCCCCTTGAATCGGCCTCAACTCACATCGAATCTATCCAAAATCAGAATCACGACGTCAAAATATTCTAAGGGAATGAAGCCCATGCGAAAATAATCAATTTACAACATAAATCCCGAAATTAATCAAAATCCGACCCCCGAGACCACGTCTCATAATTCGATAAAATTTACATCAATAGATCCCTTATCTCCCCACGAGTTCATACATATCAAAAGTCCTAAAATCCGATCAAAAATGGCCCATCAAATCCTCCAGTCAAGGTCTCCAATACCAAGCCCTAATCCCTAAATTAACCCTTAATATCCATTAATCTTAGGCCAAATCAGTGAAAATATGCCTTAGGATAGATTATTAGGTTCAAAATCTTACCTCCAGACGTTATCCCTTGAATCCCTCTTCAAAATCTCCCAAAAAGATCCAAAACCGACTTAAAATGGTGAAGAACAACTCAAAAATCACGAAGGAATTCTTTTATACCTTCTGGTGCAGGTTTTTCGCACCTGCGGTCCAAATCACGCTCCTACGGTCCCGCTTCTGCGGTCTAGACCACTGCATCTTCGGTTTTCACTTATGGGCCAAAATCCACATCTGCAATGCACTACTTGCATCTACGCTATCGCATGTGCGCTCCCTTTACCGCTTTTGCGATTCCAGCTGAGTCTTCTCTTGGCCACATCTGCGGCTCCCTCTGCACTTCTGCGAGCCCGCACCTGTGGTCCCCTAGCCGCAGGTGCGGTTATGACAACAGACTTAGCTTCAGCTGCTACATCCAACTTCCAAACTTTCCACCTACCTTCCGAAATCACCTCGAGGCCCTTGGGACCTTAACCAAAAGCACCAACAAGCCATATACTACTATTCAAACTTACACCAATCTTCAAAACACATCGGATTCAAGCTTATGGTTCCTTAAATCTTTTGAATTACGCTTTTGATAAAAAGGTCTACCAAACCATGTCCGAATGACCTGAAATTTTGCACACACCTCCCAAATGACACAACGAACCTATTGCAACTTCTGGAATTCTAGTTTGATCCCTATATCAAAATCTCACCTATCAACAGGAAAACGCCAAAATTCCAATTTCACCAATTCAGGCCTAAATCTACTTCGGACCTCCAAAATACATTCCGATCACGCTCCTAAGTCTCAAATTATCTCCCGAAGCTATCCAGACCATCGGAATTCACATCCGAGCCATCTAAAACATAGGTTAACATCCGGTTGACTTTTTCAACTTACGCTTCCTCAAAAGAGACTAAGTGTCTCAAACCTTACCAAAACCTTTTCGAATCTAAGCCAACCAACCCGATAACACATAATACCGATAAAAAAAGCAATAAGAAGCAGAAATGGGGGAATGGAGTGTTAACTCATGAAACAACCGGCCGGGTCATTACATCATCCCCCTCTTAAACAAACATTCGTTCTTGAACGAGTCAAGAAACGTACATGAAGCCTCAAATAGGTAAGGATATTTGCTTCGCATCTCCCGCTCGGTCTCCCAGGTAGCCTCCTCCACGGGCCGACCTCTCCACTACACTTTCATGAAGCTATATCCTTTGACCTCAACTTTCGAACCTGACACTCCAAAATAGCTATTAGCTTCACATCATAAGTCAAATCACCATCTAACTGCACCGTGCTGAAATAAAAAACATGAGACAGGTGTGACGACCCGGCCAGTCGTCTTATGAGTTATCGCTCTGTTTCCCCCATTTTTGCTTCTTATTGCTTTAAATATCAGTTCTATGAGTGATCAGATTGGTTGGCTCGGATTCAGAAAGGTTTTGAGAAGGTTTGAGACATTAGTCTCTTTTGAGGAAGCTTAAGTTGGAAAAGTGAATCGGATGTTGACTTATGTGTTAGAGGGCTCGAATGTGAGTTCCTATGGTTCGGATAGCTTCAGGAGGTGATTTAAGACTTAGGAGCGTGATCAGAATGTGTTTTGGAGGTCCGGAGTAGATTTACGCTTGAATTGGCGAAATTGGATTTTTGGCTTTTTCGTTTAATAGTTGACATTTTGATATAGGGGTCGGAATGGAATTTCAAGAGTTGAAATAGTTCTGTTGTGTCATTTGGGATATGTGCAAAAATTCAGGTCATTTGGACGTGGTTTGGTTGTGTTTTTGATCGAAAGCGTAATTAAGAAGATTTTGGAAACCTAGGCTTGAATCCAATGTGTTTTGGTTGATTCGATGTTGTTTGAGGTGTTTTGAAGATTGGTATAAGTTTGAATAAGGTTATGGGATATGTTGGTGCTTTTGGTTTAGGTCCCGGGGGCCTCGGGGTGATTTCGGATGGTTGACGGAGAAGTTTGGAATTTTGGTGAGCTACAGATTTTTTGCTTCTGGTATTTCCGCACATGCGAATTAGGAACCGCAGGTGCGATGCCGCAGATGCGATAAGGGAGGCTGCTGAAGCGGAAAATGCCTGGGAAGGCAGGAACCACAGATGCGATTGTGGGACCTCACCTGCGAAGGCACAAGTGCGAAATATTCACCGCAGATGTGAAAAGTTGGGACTTAAGTAAGGACCGTAGATGCGGTGGCTTGATCGAAGAAGTGGGAATATGGTTGCAGATGCAAAATCCCCGGGCCAAAAAATATAAATTGTTTCCTTCGCGATTTTTGAGTTGTTTCACCATTTTTAAGTCGGCTTTGGAGCTTTTTGGAGGATTTTGAAGAAGGATTTCAAGGGAACTTCATTTAGGTAAGGATTTTGGATCTAAAACTCGTTCTTATGGTATTATTTCACGGATTAGAGCTATAATTAATGGAATTTAAGGGTTAAAATTGGGGAAACTACGGCTTGGTATTGTAGACCTAGACTTGAGGATTTGAGGGACCATTTGTGGTTGGATTTTGGTACTTTTGATATGTATGAACTCGTGGGGAGATGAGGAATCTATTGATGTGAATTTTATCGAATTTTGAGACGTGGGTCCGAGGGTTGAGTTTTGGTAATTTCGGGATTTGTGTTGTATATTGATTATTTTCGCTTGGGCTTCGTTTCCTTAGCATATTTTGACGTCGTGATTCTGATATTGGATAGATTCGACGCGAGTGGAGGCCGATTCGAAGGGAAAAGGCATCACGGACTATAGATTTGACCGGTTTGAGGTGAGTAATGATTGTAAATGATGTCCTGAGGGTATGAAACCTCGAATTGCATATCATTGTACTATATTGAGGTGACACACATGCTAGATGACGAGCGTAGGGTCGTTCACTATTGGGGATTGTGAGTTAGTCCATCCCGAATGAGTGTTTTACCGCGTATTTGACTGAAAACTATTTGCTATCATCATATTTTGGGTTGAATGTCATATTTGGGCTTCGTGCCAACTATTTGAACCCTTAGGGAATTTTTATTGATGTTTTCTCACTGTTTGTCTTTATACTTGAACTCAGTTATGATATATTCTACTATTTTCATAACTCAGCCATGTTTACTCTGCTTTAACACTTAAATGATATTTTAAATGATATTTTGGGGTGAGCACTATGTTTTACTATTGCCTGAGTAGCTATGAGATTCTAACTGAGTAAGGCCGAGGGCCTATATTGTGAGGAAACACTTATTATGACTATGAGACCGAGGGCCTGAGATATGTACGCCACGAGGTGGCTTGTTTATATGAGGTCGAGGGCCTAGTGATGATGCCACGAGATAGCTTGATATTGTGCTTGGGCCGAAAGGGGCCCATCCAAGATTCTGTACACCCCCAGTGAGTGCGGGTACCCATTGTGCTGTGAGATATAATCCGAGGGGCTAGTATTTGTTGACTTTATGCCCGAGGGGCAATCCTTTATGTGCTTATCTATCTTATTTTCTGTCATTTACCTATTTAATTGTTGAATAGGCATTTCTTGAAGTTTAAACTGAACTTATATGATTTTACATATCTTTACAGAATCATTGTTCTTACTTGTTTTACTGCTTCATTATAACCTATAATGTGCCTTACGTGATTTCATGCTTTTAGTCTTTATTTATGTTTATTACTCACTGAGTTGGAGTACTCAGTTTACTCCCTGCACCTTGTGTGCAGATTCAGACATTGTTGATCCCACTTGCGAGTGTTGACCTTTCCACCTCGGGCAGATCCGAAGATTTTCTAGGTAGTTGTTGGCGTTCGCAGCCCAAAGCTTCTTCCCTTATCTTATTTCTCTTTGTTTTAGATTTGTATTGAACTTTGTAGACTTTCTTGTCTTTTTCCGGATTTTTAGATGCTCATGACTAGTGACACCCCGGTATCGGGCTGTGTTGGGTTGTATTCCGCGAATTTTTTGTATTGTCACTACTTACTTTGGATTTATAGCACGTTTAAGACAAAATGCGTATTGTTAAATTGCTTAAAACTGGATTGGAAATGTGTCAGCTGACCTTGTCTTCACGAGAGGCGCCATCACGACCGGGTCCGGGTTTGGGGTCGTGACAAGTTGGTATCAGAGCCTAGGTTACATAGGTCTCACGAGTGATGAGCAGGTTTAGTAGAGTCTCATGGATCAGTATGGAGACGTCTGTATTTATCCTCGAGAGGCTGTAGAACCTTTAGGAAAAACTTCATATTCTTGAAATTCTAAGCCGTGCGAATTTGTTGATCCGGGTACTAAACTTCTGTCATTCTATTCTTTCACATATGGTGAGGACACGCGCTACTGGCCAGGATGGACGACCACCAGTACCACCAGCTGTGGCCACTAGAGGCCGAGGACGTGGTCATGGTCGCGGTAAGGGCAGAGGTATAGCCCGCAGAGCAGTTAGGGCAGCACCTGTAGATCCACCAACCGTCCTAGTTCAGGATCAGGTCCCAGCTATGGACGCTCCAGCAGCACCAGCTCAGGCACCACCTGTGCCTATAGTGATTCCAGGTCTTCAGGAGGCCTTGGCTCAGATTCTAACAGTTTGCATTGGCCTAGCTCAGGCAGTTTCAGTCACTACAGTCGCAGCTACTTCTCAGGCCGGGAGAGGCAATCAGACTCCTGCTGTTCACACACCTGAGTAGGTCATGCAGTGACTTTAGATGCCGGGGGCACATCCAGCCCAGCCGTTTGCAACTGCTCAGGACTATGTAGTTCCTGCCATGCCATAGGACGAGTAGCGTAGGTTGGAGAGGTTTGGTATTCAGCCTCTGACCTTCAGTGGTGTAGAGGGCGAGGATGCCCAGGACTTCTTGGATAAGTGTCAGAGGATACTTTGTACAACATGTATTCTGGAGACCAGCGGGGTCACTTTCACTACTTATCAGTTATCTGGAGTTGCCTTCACTTGGTGGGAGACTTTTGAGAGGCGTAGGCCTGTTGGTGCAACACCCCTTACCTGGCAGCAGTTCTCCATTCTCTTTCTGCAGAAGTATGTGCCGCAGTCTCATATAGAGGTGCTGCGTAGGGAGTTTGAGTGGTTGCGTTAGGGAGAGATGAATGTGATGCAGTATGAGATGAGGTTCTCCGAGTTAGCTCGTCATACTATTTGGTTGGTTCCGACAGAGAGAGAGGATTAGGAGGTTTGTTGATGGCCTCACTTATCAGCTTCGTATTCTCATGACCAGGGAGAAGGTGACTGGTGCTACTTTTGAGGAGGTTGTGGATATCGCCCGTGAGATTGAGTTTGTTCGTCGCCAGGAGCTAGAAAAGAAGAAGGCCAAGAGGCTTCGAGGATCTGGTAGTTATAGTGGTTCTCCTTCGAGAGGCTAGTTTCAGCATGACAGAGGCCGTCCATTCAGACATGCTCAGCCAGCTCGCCCAGGTTATCCTGAGGCATCATCGGGTCATAGTTATCACTGTTCTCGTTAGGGCCAGTCATCACTTAGTGCCCTTCCAGCTCAGAGTTCGTCCCGTGCTCCATCTGTTCAGGGCTCTTCTATGCCAGGTGCATCTGCTTGTCACTCTGGTGCAAGGATTCCCTTAAGTCCCCTTCTCCAGCACTTGGGAGTTGTTATGAGTGTAGAGAGATGGGTCATATGTGGAGGCAGTACCCTCGTCATCTTGCGAGTTCATCTCATTAGAGGGGTCAGTCATTGGCTTCAGCGCCAGTTTCTTCACCACCACCCACCCACCCAGCTAGGGGTGGAGGTCAGTCAGCTGGGGGCCATCCCAGAGGGGGAGGTTAATCAGGTGACGGTCAGGCCCGTTTCTATGCACTTCCAGCTAGACCCGAGTAGATCTTTTATTATTGTGTATGGTGGATTTTGATGTCATTTTGGGCATGGATTGGTTATCTCCGTCTGGTCCTATTCTGGACTGTCATGCTAAGACAGTCACATTGGCTATACTGGGTGTGCCACAGATCGAGTAGCGAGGTTTGATTGATTATGTTCCTAGTAGGGTGATCTCAATCTTGAAAGCCCAGCATATGGTTGGGAAGGGTTGTCTTTCATATCTAGCCTTTGTGAGGGATGTCGGTGCAGAGACTCCTAGTATTGATTCTGTTCCAGTTGTGAGGGATTTTCCCGATGTGTTTCCTACATACCTGTCGGGCATGCCACCGAACAGTGATGTTGATTTTGGTATTGACCTGGTGCTGGGCACTCAGCCCATTTCTATTCCGACGTATCCTATGGCACCAGTGGAGTTGAAAGAGTTAAAGGAGTAGCTTAAGAAACTCCTTGATAAGGGGTTCATTCGGCCTAGTGTGTCACCTTGGGGTGAGCCGGTTCTATTTGTGAAGAATAAGGATGGCACTATGAGGATGTGTATTGATTATAGGCAATTGAACAAAGTAACAGTTAAGAATAAGTATCCTTTGCCTCACATTGATGATTTATTCGACCAGCTTCAGGGAGCGAGAGTGTTCTCCAAGATTGATCTCCGTTCAGGTTATCACCAATTGAAGATCAAGAACTTAGATATCCTTAAGAAGGCTTTCAGGACCCGATATGGTCATTATGAGTTCTTGGTGATGTCTTTTGGGCTGACTAATGCCGCAATAACGTTCATGCATTTGATAAATAGTGTGTTTCAGCCTTATCTCGACTCGTTTGTCGTAGTGTTCATTGATGATATTCTAGTGTATTCACGTAGTCAAGAGGAGCACACGGAGCATTTGAGAGTGGTATTGTAGAGATTGAGGGAGGAGAAACTTTATGCAAAATTCTCCAAGTATGAGTTTTGGCTCAGTTCAGTGGCTTTCTTGGGGTACGTGGTGTCCAATGAGGGTATTCAGCTTGATCCAAAAAAGATAGAGGCGGTTCAGAGTTGGCCCAGACCGTCCTCAGCAATAGAGATTCGTAGTTTTCCTTGTTTGGCAGGTTATTATCGCCAGTTTGTTCAGGGATTCTCATTTATCGCATCGCCCTTAACCAAGTTGACTCAGAAGGGTGCTTCATTTATTCGGTTAGATGAGTGTGAGGAGAACTTTCAGAAGCCCAAGACAGCTTTGACCACGGCTCTAGTGTTAGTTTTGCCATCAGTTTCAGGTTCATATACCGTGTATTGTGATGCTTCAAAAGTTGGCATTGGTTGTGTGTTGATGTAGGAGGGTAAAGTTATTGCTTATGATTCTAGTCAGTTGAAGACCCATGAGAAGAACTACCCCATTCATGATTTGGAGTTGGCTTCCATAGTTCATGCATTAAAGAATTGGAGACATTACTTGTATGGTGTGTCTTGTGAGGTGTTTACTGATCATCGTAGCCTCCAGCACTTGTTCAAGCAGAAGGATCTTAATTTGAGGCAGCGGAGATGGTTGGAGTTGCTAAAGGATTATGATATCACTATATTGTACCATCCGGGGAAGGCCAATGTGGTGGCCGACGTTTTGAGCCGAAAGGCGGTGAGTATGGGGAGTTTTTTATATATTCCAGTTGAGGAGAGACCTCTTGTAGTTGATGTTCAAGCCTTGGCCAATCGGTTCGTGAGGTTGGATATTTCGGAGCCTAATCGGGTTATTGGCTTGTGTGGTTTCACGGTCTTCCTTATATGATCGTATCAGAGAGCGCCAGTACGATGATCCGCATTTGCTTGTCCTTAAGGACAGAGTTCAGCATGATGATGTCAGAAATGTGATCATTGGTGATGATGGGGTGTTGAGGATGCAGGGTCGGATTTGTTTGCCCAATATGGATGGGCTTTGGGAGTTGATTATGGAGGAGGATTTGAGGCAGCACTATTGGTGGAGGAGAATGAAGAAAGACATTGTAGGATTTGTAGTTCAGTGTCTCAATTGATAGCAGGTGAAATATGAGCATCAGAGACCGGGTGGCTTGCTTCACCGGATTGATATTCCAGAGTGGAAGTGGGAACGGATCACTATGAACTTTGTAGTTGGACTTCCACGGACTTTGAAGAAGTTCGATGCTATTTGGGTGATTGTGGATTGGCTGACCAAGTCCGCGCACTTCATTCCTGTGTGTACTACTTATTCTTCAGAGCGGTTGGCAGAGATCTATATTTGGGAGATTGTTCGTTTGCATGGTGTCCTAATTTCCGTCATTTCAGATAGGGGAACTCAGTTTACTTTGGAGTTTTGGAGGTCTGTGCAGCGAGAGTTGGGTACCCAGGTCAAGTTAAGCACAACTTTTCACCCTCAGACGGACGGGCAGTCCGAGCGCACTATTCAAATATTAGAGGACATGTTGCGTGCTTGTGTCATTTATTTCGGAGGGTCATGGGATCAATTTCTACCACTTGCAGAGTTTTTTTATTACAACAGCTACCAGTCGAGTATTCGGATGGCTCCATATAAGGATTTGTATGGGAGGTGGTATAGATCTCCAATTGGTTGGTTCGAGCCGGTTGAGGCTACGCTATTGGGGACAGACTTGGTGCAGGATGCTTTAGAAATAGTGAAGGTAATTCACGAGAGGCTTTGTACCGTGCAGTCAAGGAAAAAGAGTTATGCTAACATAAAGGTTCGGTATGTGACCTAAATGGTTGGTAAAAAGGTTATGTTTAAGGTTTCACCCATGAAGGGTGTTATGAGATTTGGGAAGAAGGGTAAATTGAGTCCTCAGTTCATTGGGCCTTTTGAAGTGCTTCGGAGGATTGGGGAGGTGGCTTATGAGCTTTCTTTGCCACCAAGCTTGTCGAATGTGCATCCGGCATTTCATGTTTTTATGCTCCCGAAGTATGTTGGGGATCTGCCTCATGTTCTGGATTTTAGCACGGTTCAGTTAGACGATGATTTGACCTGTGATGTGGAGCCAGTAGCTATTTTGGGTCGTCAGGTTTGAAAGTTGAGGTCAAAGGATATAGCTTCAGTGAAAGTTCAGTGGATAGGTCGGCCCATGGAGGAGGCTACCTGGGAGACCGAGCGGGAGATGTGGAACAGATATCCTCACCTATTTGAGGCTTCAAGTATATTTCTTGACCAGTTCGAGGATGAACATTTGTTTAAGTTGGGGAGGATGTGACGACCCGGCCAGTCGTCTCATGAGTTACCGCTCTGTTTTCCCTATTTCTACTTCTTATTGCTTTGTCTATTAGTTCTATGAGTGATCGTGTTGGTTGTCTCGAGTTCGGAAAGGTTTTGAGAAGTTTTGAGACACTTAGTCTTTTTGAGAAAGCTTAAGTTGGAAAGGTCAAGAGGATGTTGACTTATGTGTTAGAGGGCTCGGATGTGAGTTATGATGGTTCGGATAGCTTTGGGAGGTGATTTGATATTTAGGAGCGTGATCAGAATGTGTTTTGGAGGTCCAGAGTAGATTTAGGCTTGAATTGGCGAAATTGGATTTTTGGCGTTTTCCGGTTGATAGGTGAGATTTTTATATAGGGGTCGGAATGGATTTCCGAGAGTTGCAATAGTTCTTTTATGTCATTTGGGATGTGTGTGCAGAATTTCAGGTCATTCAGACCTAGTTTGGTTGGGCTTTTGATAGAAAGCGTAATTCGAAAGATTTTGAAAACCTATGCTTGAATCCGATGTGTTTTGGTTGATTCGATGTTGTTTGAAGTGTTTTGAAGATTGGTATAAGTTTGAATAAGGTTATGGGATATGTTGATGCTTTTGGTTGAGGTCCCGAGGACTTCAGGGTGATTTCGGATGGTTGATGGAGAAGTTTGGAATTTTGGTGAGCTGCAGATTTTCTGCTTTTGGTATTTCTGCACCTACAGATTGGGGATCACAGGGGCAATGCCGCAGATGCGAGAAGGGAGGCTGTAGAAGCGGAAAATGCCTGGGAAGGAAGGAACAGCAGATGCGGTTGTGCAACCGCACCTGCGAAGGCGCAGGTGCGGAATGTCTACCACAAATGCGAAAAGTTGGGACTTAAGTGAGGACCACATATGCGGTGGCTTGACCACAGAAGCGGGAATATGGCCGCAGATGCAAAATCCCTGGGCCATAAAGTATAAATTGTTTCCTTCGCGATTTTTGAGCTATTTCACCATTTCTAAGTCGGCTTTGGAGCTTTTTGGACGATTTTGAAGAAGGATTTCAAGGGAACTTCATTGAGGTAAGGATTTTGGACCTAAAACGCGTTCCTATGGTATTATTTTACGAATCAGAGCTATAATTAATGGAATTTAAGGGTTAAAATTGGGGAAACTAGGGCTTGGTATTGGAGACCTAGACTTGAGGATTTGAGGGAACATTTGTGGTCGGATTTTAGTATTTTTGATATGTATGAACTCGTGGGAAGATGAGAAATCTATTGATATGAATTTTATCGAATTTTGAGACGTGGGCCTGGGGGTCGAGTTTTGGTAATTTTGGGATTTGTGTTGTATATTGATTATTTTCGCTTGGGCTTCATTTCCTTAGCATATTTTGACGCCGTGATTCTGATTTTCAATAGGTTAGATGCGAGTGGAGGCCGATTCGAGGGGCAGAGGCATCGCGGGCTAGAGATTTTACCGATTTGAGGTGAGTAATGATTGTAAATGATGTCCTAAGGGTATGAAACCCCGGATTGCACATTGTTGTGCTATATTGAGGTGACGTACATGCTAGATGACGAGTGTGGGGTCGTGCACTATTGGGGATTGTGACTTAGTCCATCCCAAATGACTATTTTACCGCGCATTTGACTGAAAACTATTTGCTATCGCCATGTTTTGGGCTGAATGCCATATTTGGGCTTCGTGCCAACTATTTGAACCCTTCGAGGATTTTTATTGATATTTCTTCACTGTTTGACTTTATACTCGAAGTCAGTCATGCTATATTCTACTGTTTTCATAACTCAGCCATGCTTACTCTACTTTAACACTTAAATGATATTTTAAATGATATTTTGGGCTGAGCACTTTGTTTTACTATTGCCCGAGTGGCTGTGAGATTCTGACTGAGTAAGGCCGAGGCCCTATATATTATGAGGAAACAATGATTATGACTATGAGGCCGAGGGCCTGAGATATGTATGCCAAGAGGTGGCTTGTTGATATGAGGCTGAGGGCCTAGTGATGATGCCACAGATGGCTTGATATTGCACTTGGGCCGAAAGGGGCCCCTCCAGGAGTCTTCACACCCCCAGTGAGCGCGGGTACCCATTGTGATATGAGATATAGCCCGAGGGGCTGGTATTTATTGACAATATGCCCGAGGGGCAATCCTTTATGTGCTTATCTATATTATTTGTCTGTCATTTACTTGTTTAATTGTTGAATAGGCATTTCTTGAAGTTTAAACTAAACTTATATGATTTTACATATCTTTATTGAATCATTGTTCTTACCTGTTTTACTACTTCATTATAGCCTATAATGTGCCTTACGTGATTTCATGCTTTTAGTCTTTATTTATGATTATTACTCACTGAGTTGGAGTACTCACTTTACTCCTTGCACCCGTGTGAAAATTCAGGTGTTGTTGATCCCACTAGCGAGTGTTGATCTTTCCAGCTCGGGCGGATCCGAAGATTCTCTAGGTAGTTGTCGGCGTTCGCAGCCCAGAGCTTCTTCCCTTATCTTATTTCTCTTTATTTTAGATTTGTATTGAACTCTGCTGACTTTCTAGTCGTATTCCGAATTTTTAGATGCTCTTGACTAGTGACATCCCAGTATCGGGCTGTGTTGGGTTGTATTCCGCGAATTGTTTGTATTGTCACTGCTTACTTTTGGATTTATAGCACGTTTAAGACTAAATGCCTACTGTTAAATTTCTTAAAACTGGATTGGAAATGTGTCGGCTGGCCTTGTCTTCATGAGAGGCGCTATCACGACCGGGACTGGGTTTGGGGTTGTGACAACGGGTCCCCTATATACTTCCTAAGCATAGAAACATGAAATACCGGATGCACACTCGACAAGCTGGGTGGAAAGTAAGCTCATAAGCCACCTCCCCAATCCTCCGAAGCACCTCAAAAGGCCCAATGAACCGATGACTCAATTTACCCTTCTTCCAAAATCTCATAACATCTTTCATGGGTGAAACCTTCAACAGAACCTTCTCACCAACCATGTAGGACACATCCCGAACCTTCCTATCAGCATAACTCTTTTGTATTGACTGCGCTGTACGAAGTCTCTCCTGAATCACCTTCACCTTTTCTAAAGCATCCTGAACCAAGTCTGTCCCCAATAGCCTAGCCTCACTCGGCTCAAACCAACCAACTGGAGATCTACACCGCCTCCCATACAAAGCCTCATACGGAGCCATCTGAATACTCGACTGGTAAATGTTGTTATAAGCAAACTCTGTGAGCGGTAGAAACTGATCCCATGACCCTCCGAAATCAATGACACAAACACGCAACATGTCCTCCAATATCTGAATAGTGCGCTCGGACTACCCGTTCGTCTGAGGGTGAAAAGTTGTGCTTAACTCAACCTGAGTACCCAACTCTCGCTGCACAGACCTCTAAAATTGCGAAGTAAACTGAGTGCCCCTATATGAAATGATGGAAACTAGGACACCGTGCAAACAAACAATCTTCCGGATATAGATCTATGCCAATCGCTCTGAAGAATAGGTAGTACACACAAGAATGAAGTGCACGGACTTGGTCAGCCGATCCACAAACACCCAAATAGCATCGAACTTCTTCAAAGTTCGTGGGAGCCCAACTACAAAATCCATGGTGATCCACTTCCACTCTGGAATATACATCTGCTGAAGCAAGCCACCCGGTCTCTGATGCTCATATTTCACCTGCTGACAATTGAGACACCGAGCTACAAATCCCACAATGTCCTTCTTCATTCACAAATAGAACCGGCGCACCCCATGGTGACACACTAGGCTGAATGAACCCCTTATCAAGGAGTTCCTGAAGCTGCTCTGTTAACTCCTTCAACTCTGCTGGTGCCATACGATATGGCGGAATAGATATAGGTTGAGTTCACGGTACCAGGTCAATACCAAAATCAATATCCTTGTCCAACGGCATGCCCGGCAGGTCTGCAGGAAACATATCAGGAAAATCCCACACAATTGGAATAGATCAATACTAGAGTCTCTACACCGACATCCCTCACAAAGGCTAGATACGAAAGACAAGCCCTCTCAACCATACGCTGGGCCTTCAAGAATGAAATTATCCTACTGGGAACATAATCAGTCGAACCTCGCCACTCAATCTATGGCACATCCGGAATAGCCAATGTCACTGTCTTAGCATGACAATCCAAAATAGTGCGACACAGAGATAGCCAATCCATGCCCAATATAACATCAAAGTCTACCATACATAACAATAATAGATCCACTTGGGTCTTCAGACCCCCAATAGTCACCACATATGACCGGTACACATGGTCTACAACAATAGTATCGCCCACCGAAGTAGATACATGAACAAGTGAAACAAGAGACTCACAGGGCATATCCAAATAACAAGAAAAGTATGATGACATAGGTTCCCCCTTTCCTCAATTAAACCTAATGACCCCTCCCCCCAAAACCCTCTCATTTCCCTCACCTCCCCCGCCGTCACCTAATCCTCTCTTCTCTCAAATGCTCTCAAGTCTAAACCTTAATCGGACCTCGCTATAACTCATCTATGGCCATCCATGGTGGTTTCTCACCACCCGCAGGCCTCTAATGGCCTCTGTTGTACTGGTATCACCATCTCCAGGGTCCTCAAGGGACCAGGGTTAGTTTGTTTGCATCTATGGCCCTTTCTTGCCTGTTTCAGGTTGTTCCAGTTTGATTCCGAGTAAGATCTTTCTATATCGCCCTAGATTTATGGATTTCTAAGTCTACTTCTTCATCTCTGTGTTGTTCCTCTCGAAACCCTAATTTCTTCCTTCTAAACTTCTTAGATCTGTACAGATCTGATATGGTTTGGACCTATTTCGTATGAGTTTTATAAGAACCTTCTGATTTTTATAAGAACCCTCTGATTTTCGAATGGTTTTCCAATTTTCAAAACTAGGGTTTCTTGGAAATTTCTTTTTCCAATACATTTGTTAATTTTGAGTGTTTAATCTTTTGTTTCCTATATGTTTTAACCGATTTCGTAAGGCTTGCTCTAACCTTAACTCGTTTATACTAAAAGCCCTAATTTTTCAATATTTTTGTTTGGTTTGTGAGTTACTTGTGTGTTGACATTTTCCTTGTTTTAGTTCTTGTGATTTTTCTTTAGCTAATTAGATGTCTTGTGATTTTTATCCTGATATGCCTCTACTAGTGTCCTTGGTTCGATTTTTCTACTGATTCTCTATGTTTAATTTATTTTGACTATTCATGGTAAACCTATATTTTTTCTCCTTAAATCAATGTCGTTTACTTGATTTACCAATTTGTTTCGTTAAAGTTATGTGTCGAATCCTGACTATTCCTTTCTTGCCTTATTTTGTCTATGAGTCTTGCTGACTCTTTACGTGATTTTTTCTTTGATTAAACCCTTGACTATTCTGAAGTTATTATTTTCTGGTTTGATTTGAACTCTTTTCCTTAACAAAACCTTTGATTCTTACTTCTCCACTCGGTTTGATTGAACTTCTTGCCTTAATTAGTTTTTCCTTGCCTTATTTGTTATTTGCTGATTCTTACTGATTGTTTCCTTAATTGAAACTCCTGTTCATTCACCCCTAATTAGCTACTCTGCACCTAAGCCTTACTTGATTTCCTTCCTTAAGTATCTGTCCTACTTTTACTATTGAGTGATTATCCCTTGATTAAGGGAAAGACTTTACTGATTTCACGTGTGTGACTGATTCTGTGAATTTACCTAATTGCTACATAATTGATTCTTTACCTTATTTTGTTTAACTCTTGATTACTATACATGTCCTTACCTATTCTCACTTCTAAACATGAACAATAGTTCAGAAACTACCACTTTTACACTCTAAAAAGCTCTCTCTGCTCTCTCTCTTCTACATGTGATCTCTGTTATTCTAGCCGGCTGCAAGCCAAGGATGAAAATTGCATAATACCTTTCTCACATGTTGTGTTTTCTTTCTTAAACTAGGTATGCTTGTGATTAATTTTAAGAATCTAAACCTATGTATTTATTTACTACCTTAGTTCATGTGGCCTGAGTTTATTTGTTGTCTTGTTTAACATGTCTACATATGAAACTAAGCCTATTTAACTGACTACTATTTATCTAGCATGCCTAAACTCTTCTTCTATGTAATTAGCATGCTTTCACTTGTTAATACTTGACCAATATGCTCATTTAAGTCCTTACCTCATCTGCTAAGTTAGTTAATCTCCCTAGAGTGACTCTAGCTGTGTTGTCCTCAACCTATCTCTACTGTGATCCTTTGCTGCATGACCTGCTTCTACCTAACCTACTAGTTCTATAGAACTCTCTCAAAACTCTATGTATCTTGTTGTTTATGTGCTTTCTCAAGGTGTACTCTCTATGTTCCAATCCCCCTTCCCTTGTGTAAAAACTATTTGCCAAAGTACTTCCTAAAGCTAGTTTGTTCTATGATTTGTGTTCTGATTGCAAATTGTTTCTTACACTTTCCATAAACTTTTTTATCACTAAATCAGTACAGGTTTTCAGAAATTCTTTTCAATCCTAAGACCTTTCTTTATACTGTCTATTAAACTCTTTCAAACCATTATGCACTTTCACTTACTCCTAGGTTATTAAGTCCTGCCCCTCTAGTATGTGTACTGCTTAGAGACCATTGAGATCTCTTTGAACTCTGGCATATCAGAGCTAGCACTTCCACACTGCACATAAGTCAGTTATTATTTGAGAAAGGTCTAGGTGTGAGCACTGCTCGGGATCCTTGAGGTCCTTAGAGAACTCTGACACACCTAGCATGAAATTGACTATGGAACTTTGGGCATTTGAGACTACTAGAGGCTTGGAAATCGCTTTGGACTTACTTCAGGCTCCCTATAGCTTAATTTATGTTCTATTTATGTAATTTTTGGTTTGTAATAATTAATTGTAAACAAATAGTGGGGTGAATAGTGAAAAAGGGAGGGTAGTTGTATATTGTGGGTAAATTGGGTAGATAACATGCCTATAGGGTCTATTTCGATTCAAATGTGTTTGTTAGATGACATGCCTATAGGATCTGCTTTGGTTTCAATGAATTCTGCTTGCTTTATATAATTAGACATCATGCCTATAAGATCGAAATCAGCTTTTAATAATTAGATACCATACCTATAGGATTTAAAATCAGTTGTAATAGAAATCATGCCTATAGGGATTTCGCTTTGGTCAAATGAATTCTTCTTGCTTCACCTTATGTTCAACTAAAAATCATGCCTATAGGATCTAAAACTAGTTTAGTTAAATTTAAAATCAGTTTAACTTGTGCCTGATAAGTTCTGAATTGGTTTAATTGAATAACCTACTCTTTTCGTGTTAATCAATATCACTAGAAAGCATGCCTATAGGATTCAAATTCCCCGTTTAAAATAGTTTACTATTTTACTGCATTCCTAATCAGTAATAGATATCATGCTTATAGGACATCACTATTATACGCATAGGCAAGCCTATAGGGCGATTAAAATTCTGCAAACTATAAAACTATGCCTTGTATTTGTAACTGCTCATATTTAACAGGTCTAAAATCAGTAGGCAAACTGAACAGGTCTTTGACACTTTGGATCTAATTCAATACTGCATACTCTTTGCTCACCTAGATATCATGTTCTAAGATTTTTCTCTTAACTACCTGAAACTGTTGCTTGAGACGTGCACTTACTTGTTCTGTTTGTAGAGGTAAAAATGTTAGCCTTTAATTGTTCTCTTTAATGCAGTCCTAACTGTTTTGATTGACGCCTAGATTTTTTTTCCTTTAAGTACTTTAGGATGGTCTAGAACTACCTAAATTAAAGGTCCTAACTACCTCCAGGGCCACAAGGAAGGGACGGGTAGTGCACGCATAGTGTATCTTTAAAGGTTGCTAGAACACTTTATGCTATGACCAAGGGGAGGGAATTGGGTAGTAAGGATATGATGACTACACGCTAATATCACGTGTAGACCCTCACTGAGGAGTGATTACCAGGCATTGTGTGGGTATGATCATGTAGGCTAACCAACCTAGGACCCCTCTTTCCCAACTTCCATTGTTAAAATGAATTTACTTTTCTTTACACATGTGCAAATTGTTCAAACATTTTCCTTTGTTTTCATTACTTGAATCATACATGTGCTTAGAATATCAAAACATACCTTTACTTGCGAGTATGTGTTAAAATTGTTTATTTGTTAAAATGACTAATTCACATAGTTTAAGTTTGGTCGGGACCCACCGTTATTGACCGGGAGGGGTGCCTAACACCTTCCCCTAAAGGTTATTTTGATCCCTTACCTTAATCTCTGGTAATGCAAACTAGTTACATGAGTTAATCGCTCTAGATGCCCTAACGCACCATAATCCGTTAGGTGGCGACTCTTCAAATACCCAATTCCCAAAAGGAAACGAGTTATCCCCCATGAGCATCGAAACCAGGACTTCCCCGTCATAAAGGGAAAAAAGGGGGTGCGACACATATTTAGGTAGTTGTTGAACAACACCACTCCCAAAGTATATGAGGAATCAATAACCGAGGGTTTAAAGGTGGGATTAGGGATAACGAAACCTTCGGAGCGATCTAAGTGAGCTGTATGAAAAGCCATCTAGCGTAACTCTGGAGAGTGCGTCTAGTAAATTGTCATAATTACTCAGGAGAGATTTACGATAGTAAGAGTGCTCATGGTTGATAGAGATTATTAGGTAAATCTATGTGAAACATAACAGGAAGGGATTCCATCAATAGAGAAAATTACAACCTTAGATCCTTCTCTTATTTGTTTACAACTCAGTCATGGTTAGCTTTTAGTTTACTTAACTTTATTCAGTTATAGTTAATAAAAATATCACCAATTGTGATTCAAAATATCTGGGAAGTTTATTACGAAGAATTCAGTAAGTCTGACAAAAGTAATTGGTAGGTTAATTCCATGTGGGATTCGACTCTAGGTTAAATACTCGGATTATATTTGCAACAACCGCTTGTCCTTTTTATAAGGCATAGTTGGGCGTGATCAAATTTTGGCGTCGTTGCCGGGGAATTGACGGTGTTATCAATTATAGTTGAAAGAAATACAAAAATTCCTAGTGTAGTCAGTTTTCTCTATTTTCAATCATACATTAAAATTTTAACGTTTATTAACTTGGTTGTATAGGTGCATGCCAAGAAACTAATCGAGAAATGGTGAAATGTTTGAAGCATTATCAGATCCCGAGAAAGTTTTCAAGGCCTTGAACCGGGACAACCGGAAAAACAAACAACAACAATCAACTGAACAACCTGAACCAGACATGACAGACCAGGTAAACAACAGAGACAACAACGGGGATAACGTGGTAGACCCAACTGTGCAGGTAGTAGCACCTCTAGTGCCAGAGGCTCCTCTATATGACTGGGTGTCGACACCCCCTTTTTTCTACGGGTCGGTAAAAATCGGGTATACGACATTGGGAGGACAACTCTATTCCCTTTCGAGAATTGGGTTTAGCAGTTGAAGAGTCTCCACCTAATGATTATAGTGCATTAGGACACATTTTAGAAGAGTTTGAGTTGGAAAACCAGAGTTCAGGTAAGGGCTAGAAATTATCTCGAGGAGAAGGTGTTAGGCACCCCTCAAGATCCACTAGTGTGGTTCCCGGCTATGTTACAATTGTAACTTTACAAGTAAACAATCAAGGCTCAAATAAGGACTCGCATATAACATTGCAATTAGGTTGAAACTTACGAAAGTAAGTAGAAAGAGAGCAGGGATTTGAAAAGTTTAAACAATTCTAAAGGAAGCAAATAAAGAAAAGGGGTCCTATGTTTGTGATTATTATGGATCACTTCAATGCAACACCCAGCAATCACTCCTCAAAAGAGAGTTCGCACGTGGTATTAGCGCATCGGTCATCATCTTCATATTTTACCCTTTCCATCCCGTTAAGGTATTAAAGCGCGGAATGATATCGTTACTTATTGCATGCTATCAGTCTCGGAGGCATTGAGACTACTAATCCTACCGGGTAAAGAGTAGGCTGAACCCTCAGGTTTAAAGGATAAAATGCTAAGCGACATACATAACAAATAGGACCGCACATAAGGGAGCATACAAAGACAAATAAAGGCTCACAGATCCCTCCACAAGTAAACATGTATTATCACGTCTCTAACACATTTAAGGTCCCAAAGACAAGAATTTAAAAGCAGGAACGTCGGAAAAAGATAAGTTTCAGTGAAAGCAGAAGGTTTAAAAAAAAAACTGAGTGACCCGAAGAATGTTTGATTTTCATAAGTATGACCAAAGATGGCAGTTATTATACATCAGTTTAGGAAGTAGTAAAAGTATAGATAAACTTGTTAAAGCACACTTTAAAAATATAGTAGAGGCATTAAAGATGCAGTATCCTGATAAGTCATAGAAAAAGTAGCACGATTCTGGACAGGAAAGATAACCCAGCGGAAAACATGATAGAACAGATGCACGATTCTGAGTTTATCTCAAAATAGGGTGGAAGTTTTAGTATTAAAACAAAGCAAACTTCATAGAGGCAACAAAGTTCAGAAAGTTAAAAGAGGCTGAGTAGTCTGAAACTGGTAAAACATGATTAATCGATTTTTATTGGGCCTAAAGCTTGCCTAGGCGTCGTATGTATTGCCTACTTATCTTAAAGGTGAGCATGCATATTAATCCCAATTTTAAAAGAACGCAGTTAACCAGACTTGTACTATTAGATTAAACATATTGGCGAGGCGTTCGACAAATTGCAACTCGGACAAAAAATAAAAACCCTAAGTAACATGGTGTCTAATGCACATAAAAGTCCTAAAACATGGTCTCTAAATGCCAGTGAGAATGCACCAGTTATTTTAACAGTTATTCGTTAGTTATTAGCTAGTCGTGACTACGAAATGAGTATGACAACAAGATGAAAGTAAAGAGTCTAAAACAGGATTACTACTATATGAGATGCATGTCCTATACATGATATCTATTGCACAAACAAGTAAGTAAAGTCCTATAAGCATGTTTTCTACCCATTATTTAAACTAAGCATGCATAACCCCTCCCAATTTCACTATAATCCCAATCAGTTGTTTACAAGTCATTACAAACTGAGATAGCTGAATTACAGTAATGAAGAATAAAATAAGAAGTTATTCTATAGGGAGCCTTCAACCAGGCCCAATCTTCCAACCTTACTTCTTTCAAGTTTCACAGCCATGGTCTAGGTGCGGCAAAGCTCCCTAGGGCCCCATTGGGTCCCTAGCCAATACCAGCACCCAAATATTTACCAAAAAATGTTGGACAAGTGCAGTGTGGAATTATCAGCCTTGTGCATCAAAGTTTAGTGGGTCTTCAGAGATACCCAAAGCAATGCTTACACAAAAGGGGGCAGAACCTATTTTCTAAGAGTAGTGAGAGTGTGTGATAGAGTTTTTTAAGAAATTGAGTTGAGAGGAGAAAACAGTTTAACATGATCCATATAGAATCAGTTCTTAGAAAAATAGAAGAGTACGACAGTTTTGTGAGGAGATGAGTAAGACAATCTCGGAATCAAAGCATCACACATAGTTCAGGGAAACAAACACAAACGGGGGACAGGGGGGCATGGGGACAAGTAGTTCACATGTAAGAGCATAGTTGCACATACATAGTCATCAGAGAAAAACATTTCAGAATTTAGGCAGTGACAACATTTTTACCAAAGAGGTTCAGGGTTACATGCTAATAATTGTATTGGGGTAAGGAAGAACATGCATTAGACAAATAAAGGAAGTAGTAGGCATGCTGAATTAAGGGAAAGATAGACACATTAATTAACACAGAGGCATGCTAATTGCAATGAGAACAATAGAACCATAAGTAAAAGCAGAAAAAGAAACAAGAGGAAGTGCAATACACATAAAAACATGTTGTTTTGTAAACTGTAAATCAAATAGGAGACATATTAGTCAAGAGTAAGATAATATAGAGCAGTAGTGTGCAGGGAAGTAGAGAAGGAGTGTATGCAGACCAAGAGAAGCAGAGCAATTCAACAGTAGAGTAACAAGCTACTCAATCTTAGCTTTCAGCCGATTGGGTAACCCGTAGAAGTGAGAGAATGTGTAGAAAAAATAAGAGAGAGAGAGCAGTGAAGATGCTTATGTGTGTAAGAGAGAGTTCAGAACAGTGATTGTTCGTGTCTTATGCCAAAGAGAGGGTAGACTATTTATAGTTTTTGAAAACAAGTGGAAAATAAGGCAACACGTACAGACTGATCATAGTTATGAAAATAATGCCTATTAGAATCAATTAAAGCCTCGGACTCCCTTCAATTAGGGAGTCATAGCTCAAACGGGTACAAATTGTATCAAGTAAGGAAAGTATAAGGACAACATATTGTGCATACAAATTAGTTCAAAGAATCTTGGATAAAATTGAAAGTCACAGGGAATCAGTACTAAGTAAGGAAAGCATTTCACGAATAAGGAAGTGATTCAAAAATAAGTGTAAAACTTCTAAGGAAAACATATACAAATCAGGGATTCGAAGAGATGCACAAAATCAGCAGAATATTTGGTAAACGATGAACAATTAGACATATAAAACACAATAGGCATGAAAATCAGAGAACCCTAAGCAAGAAATCACAGAAACAGTAGAAGGTTGGAACCCTAACAACAAAAATTAAAGCATAGAACTCGGAGAACAACCCAGAAGATCACACAAACGAGCAAATAATACAAACACAAACATATAGTACTCAAAATCAGAAAGATAAAGTGATTTCGAAAAGGGGTTCAGAAACCCTAGTTTGAAAAAGGGAACGAAAACGTTTAAAACTTGAACAATCATAAATATCACGCAGAGTGTAGTGTAAAACATAAAGGTGTGAGTTAAAAATCATTAAAAACACAGAGATTTAAGGGGTTTGGGTCGAGATTAGGGTTTCGTAAGAAACCAGTGAGAGATAAGAGAAACCTAGCTGTGCAACTCAACAATAATGGTGAACATAGCAGCATCGGACCAAAAACCATCGGAGAAAGGCCGGAGACAAACCAGACCAAGCCTTTAGTGACCATCTCGTATGGCAGAGGCTTCTGGGGTCTCACCGATAGAGGGAATCAATGAGGTAAGGTTTCACGGCGACTGGTGGTCGAAAGGGGTGAGGCTGGAGGTGGTCGGAGAGGCGGTGAGTTCATCGGAGAAGAAGAGAGAACCAGAAGGTTCTAGAGAGAAGGAAGAGTGAGATACAATATAGAGAGAGATAGAGAATCTCATGGAAATGAATGGTCTGGGGTGTAATTGGATTTAATTAAGGCAAGCAAATCTGGGCCGTTGATCTCATTTGATCAATGGCTCAGATTAAATCGAAGCTGGGCCGGGTTGAAAATATGGGTCGGTCCAATTGGGGTTAGGACTGGGTAAATTGAGGGCTAAAATTGAAATCTGAATGGGCTATAATTGCAATGAGATGAGGCTAAATGTCAAATAGCCAGTTTTTCCTTTTTATTTATAAAAAATAGTAAAATGATTTTTAGAACAAATTAAATGCACTAAACTAATTAATAAGGTATAAGTATTAATTTAGAAATACTGGAAATAATTTAATAATTATGAAATGCTGTTAATTGTAAAATAGGCTATAATTGCAATTACATGCAATTTAGCTTTTAAATACCAAATAAATTTGCAAAAATCACCTTAATTATATTTTGGTGTAAATATGAGAAATAAATAAATTATTCACCAAAATAATGATTTTGGGAATAATTATGGATTTTGCGCTGCTAAAATAGACAATAAATTGGTTTTGAAAGTCTTTAAAAATTTGGGAAAAATACCAAAACACTTGGGCATGCTTATGTATGCACATATATGTTATTTTGAAAGTATTTTGAGTGTAAAAATAAATACTTAGGAAACAATTGGGTATCAACAGCTGCCCCTCTTTACCCGGGAAGGATGAAAGAGTTGTCGGGTAAAGATATGATGGCCAATTTTGACTGAAAAAAACGATTTGAAAAGATTTGACCGAGCTCTGGTTCTCGAGCTGCCTACATATCCCTGGTCTTACAGGAATCAGGCCATGTGTAGTTCACGATCCATTGACGGGATATGCCAATGGAGATTTTGAAAAGAATGGACACGATGTTTGGTTGAGAAAAGTGGTTGAAGTCTGATAGGCTGCTGGAACTGGAGCGGGATCGCTCCTGCTGAGACGGCTGTTGATAGCCAGTTTACCTGCAAATGAGCAAAACCAACATACATTGTGCATAAATTTAAACGTGATGCAAGTTCCTATCGGACCATGAATCTTGTCTTTGGACGGTTAGGATGACGTCCTTGGACCATGACGTCCCGGGCTATGAAGAGCATAAATAAAAATTCGCAGGCCATGAAATGATGTTCTCGGGCCATGTAGATGATGCCTCCGAACTATGATGCCTTTGAATAATGATGTGCAAAAGATAAAATGGGGTCCTCAGGCCATGGCATGGCGTTCTCGGGCTAAGCAAATGGTGCCTTCGAACAATAATGCCTTTGAACAATTTGGCGATCTTTCAACCCATGAAATGCAGAAGGTGGCGATCTTTCAGCCCATGAAATGTAGGATTTGGTGATATTTTAGCTGATGCAAGACGTCAATAAAAGGTGGCGATATTTCAGCCATGTGAGAGAGATAAGGTGACGATCTTTCAACCGATGCAAGAAAATAAAGTGGTGATATTTCAGCAATGCAGGATGGAGACAGAGCTTAGTCTCGGAAGGCAGAAAGGTAGCCTTATGCAATGTAGGAAATGCAGATAGAGGTAGAGCTTAACCTCGGAAGGTAGAAAGGTAGCCTTATGTAAAATGCAGATGGAGACACAGCTTAGTCTCGAAAGGCAGAAAAGTAGCCTTATGCAGATGATGATGGAGGTAGAGCTTAACCTCGGAAGGCAGAAAAGTAGCCTTATGCAGATGTAGAGAAATGCAGGATGGAGACAATGCTTAGTCTCGGAAGGCAGAAAGGTAGCCTTATGCAATGCAGAGAAATGCAGGATGGAGACAATGCTTACTCTCCGAAGGCATAAAGGTAGCCTTATGCAATGCAGAGAAATGCAGATGGAGACAGAGCTTAGTCTCGTAAGGCAGAAAAGTAGCCTTATGCAGATGATGATGGAGACAAGGCTTAGTCTCGGAAGGCAGATGAGTAGCCTTATGCAGATGATGATGGAGGTAGAGCTTAACCTCGGAAGGCAGAAAAATAGCCTTATGCAAAAATGCAGATGGAGACAGTGCTTAGTCTCGAAAGGCAGAAAGGTAGCCTTATCCAATGCAGAAAAATGCGGATGGAGACAATGCTTAGTCTCGGAAGGCAGAAAGGTAGCCTTATGCAGTAAAGGAAGATTTGTAGTAAGATCTCTTAGCTGATAGCCGATTATGAAAATAGGACTGCTGGGGAGATTGTGTACGGATAGCAATTGCGGGCAAATGATGGTTCTGAGAAGTTGCATTCTTGGGAAAGTGTGAGTGCATAAATATATCTAATGATATTGCGAATTAAGTGTCTGCATCTAAAGAAAAATTGTGAGTTCTGTAAGGGGAAAAGGTTAGTTCGTCTTCCCCGGGCTCTTGACGTTGTGTGTCATTGGGGTAGCATCGCTAAACAACAACAATCCGGATAATAGTTATGCATGATTTAGTAAATATAACATAAGTATATAATCGAAAATAGTTTTCTTTAGATGAACCAATGACTGCGACGTGGTTCAAGACATTGCAACCTCTTTCGCTTCGGAATTTTGAGGGTCCTCCTCAAAATTCTGCCCCAGTTTGCTAAGCGGACATTTCTGACGGTTGTGCTGAATGACTTAAAAAATGTATTCGGAATTTTGAGGGTTCTCCTCAAAATTATGCCCCAGTTTTCTGGGCTGGCGCTTCTGTCGATGCATGGACTAACATCAACTTCAGAATTTTGAGGGTCCTCCTCAAAATTCTGCCCCAGTTCCAATAGCGGGGGAAAATGGAATTTTTATTAAATTGTGACCGAACCCATAGGGCTGCCTACGTATCCCCTCTTAAACGGGAATCAGGTTAGGCGTAGTTCAAATTACATCATAGAGGGAATCATAAGTGGTTACACATAATATCGTTTTACTGCATCTGAATTAATCGGCTTTGGCCAGACTTCTCCATCCATTTCTGCAAGAATAAGGGCTCCTCCAGTTAGAACTCAGTGAACCACGTATGGACCCTGCCAATTGGGAGAGAACTTCCCCTTGGCTTCATCTTGATGTGGGAATATTTTCTTCAACACCAGCTGCCCCGGTGCAAACTTCCTTGGTTTAACTCTTTTGTTTAAGGCTCTGGACATTCTGTTCTGATACAACTGACCGTGGCAAACTGCATTCATCCTTTTCCCATCTATAAGGGCTAACCGCTCGCAGCGACCTTTTACCCATTCTGCATCATCCAACTCTACTTCTTGTATGATCCTTAAGGAGGGAATTTCTACCTCGGCGAGGTTGATCGCATCTGTAGCATAAACCAGCATGTAGGGAGTTGCTTCGGTCGATGTGCTGACTGTGGTGCGGTATCCCAATAAGGCAAATGATAACTTCTCATGCCATTATTTGTGCCTTTCTACCATCTTCCTTAGTATCTTCTTGATATTCTTATTGGCTGCTTCCACAACTCCATTAATCTGAGGCTTGTAGGCTGTAGAGTTCTTGTGCTTGATCTTGAATGTTTCACACATTGCTTTCATCAAGTCGCTGTTGAGATTGGAACCATTATCGGTGATGATTGATTTCGGAATTCCAAACCGACAAATAATGCGTTCGCGGACGAAATCTGTCACAACCTTCTTAGTGACCACCTTGTATGATGCTGCTTCGACCCATTTGGTAAAATAATCGATTGCCGCTAAGATGAACATGTGCCCATTTGATGTGGCAGGCTCGATAGGTCTGATAACATCCATTCCCCAAGCGGTGAATGGCCATGGTGAGCTTGTTGCAGTAAGCTCGTTTGGAGGCACCTTTATCATATCTGCATGTATCTGACAGCGATGGCATTTGCGAACATATTGGATACAGTCTGTTTCCAGAGTCATCCAAAAATACCCTGCTCGGAGTATCTTCTTTGCCAAGACAAAACCATTCATGTGCGGCCCATAGGTCCCTGCATGCACTTCGTCTAATAGCCTGGATGATTCTTTTGATTCGACACACCTTAGTAAACCCAAATCGGGAGTCCTCCTGTACAGGATTCCTCCACTGTGAAAGAAGTTGCTGGATAACCTACGAAGTGTGCGGTTCTGAGTAGCGTTGGCAAGTTCTGGATATTCCCCTGTTGTCAAGTACTCCTTGATATCATAGAACCATGGCTTTCCATCCGCTTCTTCCTCAACGTGGGCGCAATAAGCCGGTTGATCATGAATCTTTACTGGGATGGGATAAATGAAATTTATATCTGGATGCTGGATCATGGATGATAAAGTAGCTAATGCATCAGCAAACTCGTTCTGGACTCTAGGGACATGCAGAAATTCTGTCTTTGTGAACCTTTTCCTCAACTCCTGTATGTGATGCAAGTAGGGAAGTATCTTATAGTTCTTGGTTGCCCACTCTCCTCGAACCTGATGTTTGAGCAAGTCTAAATCCCCGATCACTAGTAACTCCTGAACATTCATGTCAATGGCCATTTTGAGCCCCAAGATGCAGGCTTCATATTCGGCCATATTATTGGTGCAAGGGAACCTGAGCTTGGCGGATACCGGGTAGTGCTGGCCGGTTTCTGATACTAGGACTTCTCCTATGCCAACTCCTTTGAAATTCATAGCTCCTTCGAAAAACAACCTCCAGCCATCATAGGATTCTGCAATATCTTCTCCTATGAAAGATACCTCTTCATCGGGAAAATACGTTTTTAGGGGCTCGTATTCTCCGTCCACGGGATTCTCGGCGAGATGATTCGCCAAGGCTTGCCCTTTGATTGCTTTCTGGGTCACGTAAATAATGTCGAATTCACTTAGCAGGATTTGCCACTTGGCGAGCTTGCCAGAGGGCATGGGTTTCTGGAAGATATACTTTAGAGGGTCCATTCTGGATATGAGATAAGTAGTGTAAGCACAGAAGTAATGCCTCACTTCTGCGCGACCCAAGTCAGAGCACAACAAGTGCATTCTAAAAGAGAATATCGGGCCTCATACGGTGTGAACTTCTTACTGAGATAGTATATGGCTTGCTCCTTTCTCCCTGTTTCATCATGTTGTCCCAGAACACAACCGAATGCTCCATCCAATACCGCAAGGTAAAGCAATAAGGATCTTCCTGGCTCAGGCGGAACCAAGACTAGTGGCATTGATAGGTATTCCTTGATTCTGTCGAATGCTTTCTGACAATCATCAGTCCACTTGGTAGCAGCATCCTTTTTCAACATTTTGAAGATAGGTTCACAAATGATAGTGGACTGAGCTATGAACCGACTGATATAGTTGATTTCACGACCCAAACCGAAGGGCCGCGACGGGCACCAGGTGCCTTACTCAACCGAGTACCAACGTAACATATCTTTCTTATCATGTTATCATGAGTAAATGAGCCAGAAAACCCGTCATGAGATAACAAGAATAAAACATAAGGG
This sequence comes from Nicotiana tabacum, assembly GCF_000715075.1. Lineage (NCBI taxonomy): Eukaryota > Viridiplantae > Streptophyta > Magnoliopsida > Solanales > Solanaceae > Nicotiana > Nicotiana tabacum. Next base: position 22,575,089 of record NC_134082.1, read on the forward strand.
AATACTCAACATATGAAGACCCAACATGATATACAAACTAATATATGTGACATACGGGCCTATAAGGCCGACATGACCATTAGTAAACTCGAAACATAGGCCGACAAGGCCATACAATTATCCATACACCTGACATCTATCTACAAGCCTCTAAGAGTACATAAAATCATAAAGGTCGGGACAGGGCCCCGCCATACCAATCAATACATATCCAAAGCATACTGACCAAATAGGCAACTCCGGAGCAAGTGGAGTGCACCAACACCTTCGCTGAGCTGATAGCCTACTAGGAGGACTATCAACCTATCAATTGGGACCTGCGAAAATGAAACGCATCATCCCCGGGCAAAAGGGACGTCAGTACGAATAAAGTACTAAGTATGTTAGGCAAGAAAGCATAAACAAGAACAGTAATGTAAAGAGAGAGATAGAGGAGATACAACCTGTAACATCTGAGTGCCTCTAGGGGCTATGATATGAAATGCATAATACATATATATACATAAATGTTTTAAAAACATTCGCCTCTGTGGGCATCATCATCATCATATCGTACCTGGCCTCAAAGAGGACTCTGTAAAAGCGTACCCGACCATCATAAAGTTCGGTAGAATTGTACCCGGCCACGTGGAGCTCGGTAAACCAACTGATCAGTAATTATGACAAGTTGTCCCTCTAGGAATCTGTAGGTGTACTGATGTCTTTCGCTTGGTACTTTATCGAACTTAAGACTATTTCTATATCTTGTTTCATAGCCTTGTATATCTATCCTTATGGATTTACTACATCTAGGTAGGTTATACTATACCATAAAACTTACTTCGGTTTATTATTACCGAGGTTTGCTACCCAACTCCAGGTTACTCTCTCGCTACTTATCCTATATGTATAAATCTAAGTCCTTTAGTGCTTCCTCATTATTATTCATCTAAGAATAACAAACAAATCTCATCTCGAACTTTGGAACTTGTACCTATTTATTGTTTATTCACCTTAATGTTGATCTATAATCTATCACTGATAACTTGCAACCTCTTACGTAATACACTGTCACTAGGGCTCACATCTTATCGAGGAACATATGAAGTGATTTTCCTGATCCACCTAGGGATAATACTATACTTGAATAACCGTATTTCATTGCATCCCAACGCGATTCATCTTATGAGGGTATTCTAATCCCGTGCAATTAATGAAATCCCTTTCTCGTTAAATCATTACTCAATCAAAGGCCTAAGCATCGTCCTCTTATCTATCACAATTACACCCTTATTCTACTGCCAGGGCAGCATTCCATCTCTTCTAATTGCACCTAGTCTCAGACTCCTCTGTGTTCATTCAGGCTGTACTGAGCTTTTTATTATATATGGAAATCATCAGCCCCCTTGTTTTGATGGGTTTAATCACGAGGACATACATATTCGCGTCACCTTCTCACTCACCTTTTCATATCCTTACTCCTCCTAAAACCTTGTTGCTTTACAATACTTTACCTTAGGACCTACACCGATCTATTTATACTACTCGCAACCTTACTTTAACTTGCTAGCACCATAAATTTCCTTTCGTGCCTTCTCAGTTGTCCTTAAATGTAAGCAATTACTTTTGCTGGTCGTTCTATCACTTGTTGCATGAATACTTGGCTTGTCTTTTTGCCCACGAATACTATAATTTCCTGTACCTCATATGATCTCAAACATCACCTTTGATGGCTTTTTTTTACCATTCATTAGCCATGATAGGTGCCACTTTCTTATGGAGTGTATACAATATTGTAGTGAGACTGTTGTTACAGGATCATTTACTCTTTAGCTCACTATGCTTAGGTGGAAACCTTCTTCCTTATTTCCTCAGCTAGTCTTCTATTGTAGTACTTAGGGAGACCTTCTGGCTCTTGTAAAGTTGCGAGCTTGATATATCGTACACCCGAAGGTAATTTTTGTTATTCTTACTCACCTATAATAATCCTTAGTTACATAAATTTATGCCTTTGTGCTCGTAGGGTTACTTCTAAACTCAAATTTTTATTTTCTCCTTAGTGGCACTCTCTCTTATTTTTATAAACCTTAAAATGGTACCTTTAATTGCCTCAACTCCTATCTAAAAAAATTTTCAAATGATTGCGATCTCGTATCTGCGAGACTGAATTCACTATGCTGCGGTTCACTACATTTATCTTGCATGATCTATTGATTTATCCGTGACCTCTTGTCTAGCCATAACTGGGCTCTTCCTGAATCAACTACTAATTACTCGTTGGTCCATTCTCATATATATATATATATATATATATATATATATATATATATATATATATATATATATATATATATATATATATATATATATATATATATATATATATATATATATATATATATATATTCTGCATAATCCCTCTTGGGATATATCCTTTGTCTTAACTTATCTCTCGCCACTAGCTCCTGATGTATCAAGTGTCCATTCATACTTATTTATCAATAACATCCTGGCCGGAAACTTTTACTGCCTCTCCCCGGTGTCGTGCTTGTATAATGTTCTGGAGTCGCAACATATCTACAGGAACTGAATAAATGCAACATCATCCCTTTATCCTTTTTACCACATTCTTCCTTTACCATTCCATAGTTAACTGAACCGCTTAACTCCGACTTAATACCATATCACACCATATTCCCCCATTCAGGGGAGTACTAAGATTTAGTACTACGACGATCTACCTATAGTTGTTTTACCTCTTCATCTTTGGCGTCTTTTCACATTATCAATGAACCTTAATCACCTTATGGTAACCTTCTATACCAGGGATAACTAAATTTTTTACGCACGAAGGTGACACCTACGGTAACTGGCACACTTAGTCCCTTAAGATTAACTTTGCTCAGATTGCTTGCTTTAGGTAAGCGACTTCCTAAATAACCTTTAAAGGTTATTCGTCTGTTGTCTATTCTATTATTGTTGGAGCACGATCTTTGAAATTCTCACGATGTCGACCATTATCAAATCCTCTGGTCCCTAATTCATGTTCGGTTTTATCTTGTTCACCAGCCCATACTGATTTTTATTACTCTGGGGTCTAACCTTTCCTCCTGGTAATCACGTTGAAGTCACCAACTCATTTCTCGAAATAAGGATATGAGTTTGTGGCTTATACTCTTTTATTGCCTTAAGGCTTGTCGCCTCTTGTATTTTCCTTCACTTGACTATAGACTCTGTCATCGTGTCATATTTTGATTTACTGTTATCACCCATATATCGCATCTTACTCATGATGCTTCATTTATTTTCTTCTTATTCTCCGGAAAATATTTGTTTTGTCTATCACTTTATTCTGAAAAATTCAACAAAAAGTTCTTTCCCTATAAGCTCCCCTAGCTTCATCTCACTGGCTCTTGGGAATGCCTAGCATTCTTTTTTTTGTTACTCGGGGCTAGAGTCATACTAAGGTAAATATTTGTCCCTTCTAGGATCCCACTGCCTATCTTCTGAAATTTCTAAATATTCCAGTATTCGTATCTGATTGTACTACTCTAGAGTTCACCATCTGGGTGTCTTAGAAGGAGATCTATTACCACATTTGCACCATCTTTCGGAAACGTTAGTTAATGATAACAACCTATCCATAATTTTTGGGTTACTATAACTCCAACTGGATCCTAATATCCCATCTTTCTCTTAAATAATATCTGTTAGCTCCCATAGAACATAACTGAGATGGGTGTGGCCAATTGTACTTACCTCTGTCATTGATGAAGGTACCAAAATGCTTATATTTCTCTGCCTAATTTGAAAATATTGATAATCTTCATTATCTGGGTGCCTCGTACCCCTCTTCACCTTACTTCTTTTACTTGTTGAAACTTGTATCTAGCTTCTGAATCCCTCATAGATTTTCACCATATTCATGAATAGATATCCTTGCCTTAAGGCTCCTTATTAAGAAGCATACACATCTTAGTACACACATGATCTGTTGAAGACCTCACATTTACTCATCATAAGCATGATGTAAAATCGAGTTCCTCTGACTCAACTCTTCCACATCCACATGCAATCTCTTACCAACTGTCGTTGTGGATGTAGGTATCATTGTATTACGACTAAAGTCGAATTTAGGAGTTTGAATTCTTACAACTGAGCTCTACTGCACGATCTAGAGTAAGAAGAAAGAGTGACAAACCTAAATGCCCTGTAGCCTCCTGCTTATAAGTGTGGTGCACAACACACCCATAAACAAGACTCTACTAGACACGGCTTGTAGACTCCCTAGGACAGAACTGCTCTGATACCACTTCTGTCACGACCCAAACCGAAGGGCCGCGACGGGCACCCGGTGCCTTACTCAACCGAGTACCAACGTAACATATCTTTCTTATCATGTTATCATGAGTAAATGAGCCAGAAAACCCGTCATGAGATAAAAAGAATAAAACATAAGGGAATACTCAACATATGAAGACCCGACATGATATACAAACTAATATATGTGACATACGGGCCTATAAGGCCGACATGACCATTAGTAAACTCGAAACATAGGCCGACAAGGCCATACAATTATCCATACACCTGACATCTATCTACAAGCCTCTAAGAGTACATAAAATTATAAAGGTCGAGACAGGGCCCCGCCATACCAATCAATACATATCCAAAGCATACTGACCAAATAGGCAACTCCGGAGCAAGTGGAGTGCACCAACACCTTCGCTGAGCTGATAGCCTACTACAAGGACTGTCAACCTATCAATCGGGACCTGCGGGAATGAAACGCAGCGTCCCTAGGCAAAAGGGATGTCAGTACGAATAAAGTACCGAGTATGTTAGGCAGAAAAGCATAAACAAGAATAGTAATGTAAAGAGAGAGATAGAGGAGATACAACCTGTAACATCTGAGTGCCTCTAGGGGCTATGATATGAAATGCATAACACATATATATACATAAACTTTTTAAAACATTCGCCTCTGGGGCATCATCATATCGTACCCGGCCTCAAAGAGGACTCGGTAAAAGCGTACCCGACAGTCATAAGGTTCGGTAGAATCGTACCCGGCCAGTGGAGCTCGGTAAACCAACTGATCAGTGGTTGCACAATAGGTGTCGTACCCGACCGACTATAGCGCGGCTCGGTAGAGTAAAATAGATACATATATATAATGCATGCTCAACTCATGGAATCACCTTCTAAACCTTTTGGAGTGACTTAAGAGCACTATGGACATCCATACCCTCAATATGAACCTTAGTAGGATTCAAGGATCATACACACTTTCTTAGAATAATTTTATAAGGAAAGAACAACATGGACAACCTTAGTTGCTAGGAGTAGATCCGTTATGAAGTAGCGTATTCATTTCACTTTAGATCATGCCAAAAGAAAGAAGAAAGTGCCTTAACATACCTTAAACCCGTTGAGTCCCTAATCCCTTCCAATCAACTCTTCAAACAAGTCAACTCAATCTATCATAGTATAAGGAGATTCAAAATCAGTGTTGAGCAAAGGCTAAGTCTATAACTTAAGCTAGTAGCTCGTTTACGTAAATTTGGGCAGCATCTCCCTTGTAACAAGGGCCTCCTCCAATACCATATACAAACAACAATGACCAGAGCAATCCATCAATACATAATTATCAATATCAAGACACCATATAACAACAATAAGTCACAACTACATTACGACAAGCGGCAAGCTCCGATTGGAATCCGTATACCCCTTATCAATCCTTATAGACTTCTTAATTCAACATAAAAGTATCATTAACATGATAATGAAGTCATTAATCAATGATTCTAACCTTAAATCATATATTTATAACAACGAAAATAATCCACAACTTCAACTATCCTCAATTAGCAACTCTATTCACTAGTTCATGTCTAGCCCATCCATTTAACTTAATAAACATCAAGATAACCTTAGGCACAAACAAGAACACAATATAAATACCTCCTACAGTAACTTCAAGTCAAAATCCAAGTTATATTCAGTTTACAACAACCCTTAATAGCAATACAACACCATAGAAGTGACTTAAGCTAATCCAAGTATTATCTTGTAGTTTATCATCCTAACAACTTAACCAACATACAAGCAAGCTTAAGAACAATTAGCAAGCTGTTATACTCACCTTAAAAAGCAGCAACAACTTGGAATTTCATCCAAATACAGCCCACAACAATCCTCATTGACAACACAACCTCAAAGAGGTGTTGTTCTTCACTAGAACTAAGTTTTGATGTTGAAATATGGTGTAATCACTTTGGAATCACTTCAAACCCTTGTGGTATATGTTTAGTAGGGTTAAGAGAAGTTTGGAGACGAATTTTAGTTGAAAAATGAGCAAAACTAGGCGTCCAAATCGTTTATAAATTGAAGTAGGTCAACCACCGCCTAAGTGGGTCCCATTGGGAGCTGCTTGCGCGGTCTCGCGAAAACACGAATATCTCTCTACTCCGATGTCGTATTGACAAACGGTTTAATGCATTAGAAACTAGACTCATTGATATTCAATTTAGTAGGTATAACACTCCATGATTCCAAGTATATTTGGATATATTTGCATATACATTTGACCTAAATTTCAGCAAATTTATGAATGTAACTTGTGATGACCTTTGCCAACTCTTGTTCCACAACTTGCTTGCCTTCAAAATGTAGAAAGTGAATATCATATGACTAAAATAACTCATATAATAACCTTCTTATCATGTTAATAACCCTAGTCTCACCCCAAATTACATGTTATAACATTCCAAACTTATCGACTTTCGATGAAACTTATTTTCTTCAATTGGTTTAGCTTCTAAGATTTCCAACCCTCTTGGTACTCGTTATTCATGATCTTAAATATTTGTAACCTCCAAGGTAACATTATTAACTTACTTTATTTGCTTCCAAATATAATCTCATTTCCGAGCTTACATCAATGACTTACGACGTACTCTCACGTATAAAAACTTGGGGTGTAACAGTTGAGTCTCCCCAGGAACTCATCACGTCCTTCTTGTTATTTGGCGGCGGAAATTCTTGGATAGCTTTGACCTTTGATGGATCCAATTCTATTCCTCGACGACTCACGATGAAACCCAATAATTTACTAGCAGGAACCCCGAATGCACACTTGGTGGGATTCAGTTTCAGATTGTACCTCCTCAGTCTGTTGAAGAACTTTCTTAGGTCTTCCATGTGATCCATGGCTTTCTTGGATTTGATGATGACGTCATTCACATATACCTCAATCTCCTTGTGTATCATGTCATGAAATATGGTAGTCATGGCTCTCATGTAGGTGGAACCATCATTCTTCAAACCGAATGGCATCATTTTGTAACAGTACATTCCCCATGGCGTGATGAAAGCTGTTTTCTCTGCATCTTCCTCATCCATCCATGTCTTATGATACCCAGTGAAACAATCAACAAAAGACTGCAACTCATGCTTGGCGCAGTTGTCGATAAGAATGTGTATGTTAGGCAAGGGGAAGTCGTCTTTGGGACTGGCCCGATTAAGATCCCAGTAGTCAACACAAACTCTAACTTTCCCATCCTTTTTTGGCACTGGAACGATGTTGGCTAACCATGTCGGATACTCTACTACCCTGAGAACCTTGGCTTTGACTTGCTTGGTAACCTCCTTTGTGATTTTCAAACTCATGTCGGGTTTGAACTTCCTGAGCTTCTGCTTTACCGGCGGACATGTTGGATCTGTTGGCAGTTTGTGAGCTACAATGGAAGTACTGAGACCAGTCATATCATCATACGACCAGGTGAATATGTCTTCATACTCCTTTAGGAATTCCGTGTACTCTTTTTTTCTGATGGTGACAGGTGAACACTGATGCGCGTTTCTTTGACATTCTCTGCATCTCCCATATTAACGACCTCAGTTTCGTCCAAGTTAGACTTAGGCATATTTTCAAAATTCTCAACCCCTCTGACGACCTCTTCTGGTATATCATCCTCTTCTGAATCCGTATCCATTTGTTGCGTTGTCTCGTTGCAAGTCACAATTGTTGGTTCATCATCAAGGCAAGTAATAGTAATGTTGTGTAAAATAAAGTGAATGATAGAAAAAAATAATAAGAGCAAGATATATAATAAACTGAAATGCTTCGATTGAATTCATAATTGTTTTGAATATCCGAGCTCTTTTCAAAATTAAAGACAATGCGGAAATAAAATCAGCTAGTAAAAAGTAAAATGTGATGCATGGTCCTTTTGTTTAGCCTTGCTACCCCGAAGCTTTCCGGGCCCTGGGGGTTCTGATTGACCAATTTCTGAGGTGCTCTCCTTGGTTCACAACTTGTATAGAAGGGCCTTCCTCCTTGAAAATAACACAGCAATCCATATCATCGTCTTTCAGAAACAGATTCTTCATGGCTGCCAATGCTTCATCTTCCTCTGATCCATATATGATGTCTGCTGGCTAGAAGGTCTTCTCCAGGTGAGGTATCGGATGCTCCAGTGGGTAGTAGGGACCGCGCCATGGTGGCGACCAGTGATTGAACTCCTCCCAAGTGTACTCATACCCCAAACCAAATGTAGTGCTATGTTTCTTCAGCTTGATGGGTTTGGCGATTCCCTGGAGGTTTTTGCCGAGTCCCTTTCCAGGTTCGTATCCACACCAATTCAGGATACTTTTAATCTTGTTATCCCACCATTTATCTTTGTCTACAGCGTTGACTCTTTCAATGTGGTGGTATGTTTCTCCTCATATTCTCCTTCTGCCTCCAATCATCGGGATGGTCTGGCGACTATATATGGGGTTGCTACCATCGCCATGAATAATCACCTCTTGGTGATTCCATTCAAACTTCACTGCCTGATGTAGGGTCGATGCTACAGCTCCAGCGGCGTGGATCCATGGTCGTCCCAACAGCAAATTGTAGGATGCTGGGACATCTATCACTTGAAAGTCAATGTCGAACTAGGTTGGCCCCATTTGCAAGCATTGGCTGATCTCTCTGATAGTAGACCTTTGGGACCCATCGAAGGCTTTGACATTGATGGCCCCATCTTTGATCTCGTGCAGGCTCTTTCCCAATATTCTGAGAGTTATCAACGGACAAATGTTGAGGATGGAGCCTCCATCGATCAAGACTCTAGTGATGAAGTAACCCTCATATTGCACGGTGATGTGCAGGGCCATGTTGTGACTCAGTCCTTCCGGCGGCAGCTCATCTTCGTGGAAGGTGATTTTGTGGCTTTCCAGTATTTCTTCTACCATATTTGCCATTTCGCCTCCAGTTATGTTGCTGGGCACATAAGCTTCGCTCAATATCTTCATCAAGGCATTTTTGTGTGCGTCAGAGCTCTGTAGGAGTGCTAGGATGGAGATCTGTGCTGGTGTTTTGTTCAACTGCTCAACGACCGAATACTCCTTAGCTTGTATTTTCCTCCAAAAATCATCGGGCCAAGTTTCAATAGTCTGTCCAGAGGCTTGCTTACTGGACTTGGCTAGGTGCTCTAGAGTGTAAACCCTGCCTGTTTTGGTCATACCCTGCGCAGCAATTGCTTCTCCCATCTTGGTCTTCCCTTTCCTCCTAGCTTCAGCTGTGTAATCCTATGGTATGGCATTTGAGTGGAACGGTGCTATGTCTGACATTGCTATAGGAATGGGTACCCTAGGTGGTAACACAGCAACTTCAAAGGGTACAAGTGCTTTTGGAGCCCAAACTCAACCTCAATTGGCCCGGCCACCTTCGCAGAAGAAGGTGCTTCAAATTCGAGAGGTATAGACATGTTTACTTCATCGCCCTGGAGGGCTGATTCTGCACAACAATCGGGTTAAGTGTGACTGCCGGTTTCTTTGGCTCATCATCCTCAGCAATCAATCCTATCGACCCATTGGGGTCCCAGTCATCTTCGATCTCGATCATGTGAATGTCTCCACCGTTGTGGTTAGGCAGAGGGTTGTTGCAGACATTAGGAGCAGGCTCCTTTGCTACGATAACCTTATTGTCGATCAAAGTTTGAATCTTGTCCTTCAACGAGCGGCACTCGTCAATGGTGTGACATTTCATGTCGGGGTGGTACGCATAGGTCTTATTAGGGTTGACCCACTGGGAAGGATTTTATGGATTTATGGAAGGGATAGGGGATACGTAACCAGCAGCATTAAGTTTTTCATACAGCTGGTCAATTGGCTCAGCGATGGCTGTATATTGTCTAGGAGGTCTGCGGTCAAAATTTGGTCTGGGTCTAGGGAAATTTTGGCGAGTGGGAGGTGATTGGTAGTGAGAGGGTTGGGCATTATAAGCTTGGTAAACAGGTACAGGTTGAGAGTATCTGGGTGAAGTGGGTTAATATGCGGGAAGTGGGGATGAATGGTAAACGGGTGGTGGATTTTGGTAAGAGGGTGCGGGTGCTTGGTAATTTGGGATGGGTTGATATATAAGTGGAGGTGACAGTTAAGTGTGGTATTTTAGTGGTGATTTGGCTCCCTGTGTGACCATCACAGCACTCAGATCCTTCTTCTTAGACATGCCACCAGACTGTAAAGCCTTGTTGGTGGCCTACAATGCTTCAAGATTAGTAACCATACCATTCTTAATGCCTTCCTCAATTCTTTCTCGTAGCTTGATGATATCGGAGAATTTCTGGCCCTCGATCAGCATCAACCTCTCATAATATTGTGGATCCTGATCCCGGACGAAGAATCTGTTCATCTATTCCTCTTCTAAGGCCGGTTTGACCTTAGCAGCGGAACCTATCCATGAAATCTGATGCCATACCTACCCAGTTTGTCCATTTCTTGGGGTCCTGACTAATGTACCAGGATAAAGCATCCCCCTTCAGACTTCTCATGAAGAGTTTCATACGGATTTTCTCATTCCTTCCGACTCCGACCAGCTTATCACAATATGTCATCAAATGGACTCTAGGATCTCCCGTGCCATCGAACATTTCAAACTTGGGAGGTTTGTACCCCTCCGGAAGTTCAACATCTGGCTGAATGCAGAGGTCCTCAAAATTCAGCACCTCTATGCCTTTGTTTCTTTCCATGCCCTGGACTTTGCTGGTCAACTTCTTGAGTTCTGCTGCCAAGTTTCTGATAAGAGAGTCCTTGTCATTAGACTCAGGTGCACTTGAGATTGGTTAGGTGTAGTGGGGTATGGTATCTACGTAGATGGGAGTGTTGTGGAGGTGGTCGTTTGTGGTGTTCAATGGTTCAGGAATAAGTAGTGGAGTGTTGTTTGAAGTGTGGCATGTGTTGCAGTGTTGAGCATGAGTGAGTTGCATTTGTGGTTGTGGGGTGTTCTGTGGAGGTGCGGGATTTTGAGAATTTGGAAAGTTGACATTAGGAGCAGTGAGAGAGAATGATAAATTTTCCAAGTTCCGAACTTGGTCCAGTTCTTCTCGGAGCTTCAATAATTTCTGCTCAAGTTGGGCAGCAGTTTCCTTAGTAACCGGGGTATCCTGAGGAATCTCAATTCTTTCAATTTCCTTTCTGGCGCTTAAATCTCCCATTCTACCTAGCATACTCGCGGAATGTCTCGGTAGGCTTCTTCTTCAAATTCTGGATGAAGAATACATCCGGTGCATTCTCTGTATTAAATCAGAACCTATCCATGAAATCCGATGCCATACCTACCAGCTTGTCCATTTCTTGGGGTTCTGACTAATGTACCAGGATAAAGCATCCCCATTCAGACTTCTCATGAAGAGTTTCATACGGATTTTCTCATTCCTTCCGACTCCGACCAGCTTATCATAATATATCCTCAAATGGACTCTAGGATCTCCCGTGCCATCGAACATTTCGAACTTGGGAGGTTTGTACCCCTCTGGAAGTTCAACATCTGGTTGAATGCAGAGGTCCTCATAATTCAGCACCTTTATGCCTTTGTTTCCTTTGATGCCCTGGACTTGGTTGGTCAACTTCTTGAGTTCTGCTGCCAAGTTTCTGATAAGAGAGTCCTTGTCATTAGACTCAAGTGCACTTGAGATTGGTTGGGTGTAGTGGGGTATGGTATCTACGTAGATAGGAGTGTTGTGGAGGTGGTCGTTTGTGGTGTTCAGTGGTTCAGGAATGAGTAGTGGAGTGTTGTTTGAAGTGTGGCATGTGTTGCAGTGTTGAGCATGAGTGGGTTGCATTTGTGGTTGTGGGGTGTTCTATGGAAGTGCGGGATTTTGAGCATTTGGAAAGTTGACATCAGGAGCGGTGAGAGAGAATGATAAATTTGCCAAGTTCCGAACTTGGTCCAGTTCTTCTCGGAGCTTCAATAATTTCTGCTTAAGTTGGGCAGCAGTTTCCGTAGTAACCGGGGTATCCTGAGGAATCTCAATTCTTTCAATTTCCTTTCTGGCGCTTAAATCTCCCATTCTACCTTTGTTCTTGATTTGGATAGGACTCAGAGGAGGAGGAGGTGGAGGGCCCTTGGATCTTGTTTGGAAACTATAAATCAAATAGGAGACATACCAGTCAAGAGTAAGATAATATAGAGCAGTGGTGTACAGGGAAGTAGAGCAGGAGTGTATGCAGACCAAGAGAAGCAGAGCAATTCAGTAGTAGAGTAACAAGATACTCAATCTTGGCTTTCAGCCGACTAGGTAACCAGTAGAAGTGAGAGAATGTGTAGAAAAAATAAGAGAGAGAGAGAGTAGTGAAGATGCGTATATGTGTAAGAGAGAGTTCAGAACAGTGATTGTTCGTGTCTTATGCCAAAGAGAGGGTAAACTATTTATAGTTTTTGAAAACAAGTGGAAAATAAGGCAACACGTATAGACTGATCATAGTTATGGAAATAATGCCTATTAGAATCAATTAAAACCTCGGACTCCCTTCAATTAGGGAGTCATAGCTCAAACGGGTACAAATTGTATCAAATAAGGAAATTATTATTTGCAAGACTGGTATTTCCATAATAGGAGTAGTAAGCGTATGATGCATGTGATAAGGGCTGAATACAGAACATTTCAAGTAAGGAAAGTATAAGGATAGCATATTGTGCATACAAATTACTTCAAAGAATCACGGATGAAATTGAAAGTCACAGGGAATCAGTACTAAGTAAGGAGAGCATTTCACGAATAAGGAAGTGATTCAAAAATCAGTGTAAAATTTCTAAGGAAAACATATACAAATCAGGGATTCGAAGAGATGCACAAAATCAGCAGAATATTTGGTAAACGATGAACAATTAGACATATAAAACACAATAGGCATGAAAATCAGAGAACCCTAAGCAAGAAATCACAAAAACAGTAGAAGGTTGGAACCCTAACAACAAAAATTAAAGCATAAAACTCGGAGAACAACCCAGAAGATCACACAAACGAGCAAATAATACAAACACAAACATATAGTACTCAAAATCAGAAAGATAAAGTGATTTCGAAAAGGGGTTCAGAAACCCTAGTTTGAAAAAGGGAACGAAAACGTTTAAAACTTGAACAATCATAAATATCGCGCAGAGGGTAGTGTAAAACATAAAGGTTTGAGTTAAAAATCGTTAAAAACACAGAGATTTAAGGGGTTTGGGTCGAGATTAGGGTTTCGTAAGAAACCAGTGAGAGATAAAGAAACCTGGTTGTGCAACTCAACAATAATGGTGTCCATAGCACCATCGGACCAAAACCCATCGGAGAAAGGCCAGAGACAAACCAGACCAAGCCTTCAGTGACCATCTCATATGGCGGAGGCTTCTGGGGTCTCACTGATAGAGGGAATCAATGAGGTAAGGTTTCACGGCGACTGGTGGTCGAAAGGGGTGAGGCTGGAGGTGGTCGGAGAGGCGGTGAGTTCATCGGAGAAGAAGAGAGAACCAGAAGGTTCTAGAGAGAAGGGAGAGTGAGAAACGATATAGAGAGAGATAGAGAATCTCGTGGAAATGAAGGGTCTGGGGGGTAATTGGATTTAATTAAGGTAAGCAAATTTGGGTCGTTGATCTCATTTGATCAATGGCTCAGATTAAATCGGAGCTGGGCCGGGTTGAAAATATGGGTTGGTCCAATTGGGGTTAGGACTGGGTAAATTGAGGGCTAAAATTGAAATCTGAATGGGCTATAATTGCAATGAGATGAGGCTAAATGTTAAATAGCCAGTTTTCCCTTTTTATTTATAAAAAATAGTAAAATGATTTTTAGAACAAATTAAATGCACTGAACTAATTAATAAGGTAGAAGTATTAATTTAGAAATACTGGAAATAATTTAATAATTATGAAATGCTGTTAATTGTAAAATAGGCTATAATTGCAATTACATACAATTTAGCTTTTAAATACCAAATAAATTTGCAAAAATCACCTTAATTATATTTTTGTGTAAATATGAGAAATAAATAAATTATTCACCAAAATGATGATTTTGGGAATAATTATGGATTTTGTGCTGCTAAAATAGACAATAAATTGGTTTTGAAAGTCTTTAAAAATTTGGGAAAAATACCAAAACACTTGGACATGCTTATGTATGCACATATATGTTATTTTGAAAGTATTTTGAGTGTAGAAAAAAATACTTAGGGAAAAATTGGGTATCAACACTGGGCGCAACCCACAGTAGAGAATTTGGCCACATCGATATTAGTCCCGCAGATACAAGCTGAGTCTTTTCAAGTCACAAACAACATTATGCACTTGTTGCAAAACAAGGGACTATTTTCGGAGTCATACATTGAAGATCCTCAATTGCACTTTTCCTATCAATCTCCAAAACTCAAAGGCAACCTAATGTAACTCGGGAAGCAATAAAGTTGTTATTGTTTCCATTTTCAATGACACGTGCTGCCCAGACTTGGCTAAATTCACTCCCTATTAATTCCATCATGACTTGGGAAGAATTAGTCAAGCAATTTGTGAATAAGTTTCATCCACCTAATAACACTGCTCAGCAAATTGATGAAATTTTGAGCTTCAGACAGAAACCAATGGAAACATTTCAAGAAACATGGGAACGATTCAAAGGGATGTTGGTTATATGTTCGATCCACGATATTCCAGAATTGGGGCCAACAGAATCAACCATACAGGTCAGTCCAGCCACAGCACAACAATGGAAATATGGGATCCATGCGACCTCACAATAATATGGCACCCTACAAAAGGCCACAGGGTTACAACAACCAAAATCAGTAGCAGGGTTATCATCCTCCTCAACAACAACATGGTGGGGGATAAGAAGATGGGTTTGCTAGACTCGAGGCAATGATGCAGCAGGTTATTGGGTCAAATGCGAAAATGAGTGAATGAGTAGATGCACATGAGTCATCCATAAAGAATATTGAAGTGAAAATGGGCCAGATCTCGATGTCTTTAAATAATCATCCTCATGGGACATTGCCTGCAGACACTCAGGTAAATCCAAAAGATTAAGGCCCGAAGCAGCTGATGGCAGTGAGTCTACATAATGGCAGAGACTTAGACTTGGAGCAAGAGAGGGCTCGAGAAAGCAGACAGGCTAAGACACTTGTACCAATGCCCATTGAGCTAGATGATTCAGCAAGACTGATAGAGGTGACAGTACAGCCTGCCCAGGAAGAAACCAACACACAGATTAAGGCTGAGAAAGAAGCTGAGACAGCCCAGGAACCGGTAGTTGAGGTGGTGTCTGACAAAGAGAAAACCCAAATCATTGGGAAGAAGAGACCTCCAGCACCATTCCCACAGAGGCTGGCCAAATACCAGAAAGAGGAACAATGCAAGAAATTCTTGGAGATGTTGAAACAAATCCAGGTAAATATTCCATTGATTGATTCTTTAAAGGAGATTCCTGGTTATGCAAAAATGATGAAGGACTTGATGTCCCGAAAATTTGACTTCCAAGATTTGGCCACAGTGACTCTAACTCAAACCTGTAGTGCTGTGGTGACTAGACCAGTTATTGAGAAGTTGTATAATCCAGGGAGTTTCACAATTCCCTGCACCATTGGTAACTTTGCCTTTTCCAAGGCACTCTGTGATTTAGGGGCCAGCATAAATCATATGCCCCTGGCGATCTATAAGAGGCTGGGGATTGGAAGAGCTAGACCCACGTCTATGTTGTTGCAGCTGGCTGATAGAACTGTGAAAAGACCCTCAGTTATTTTGGATGTCGTGTTAGTATAGGTAGGGAAATTTGCGTTCCCTGCAGATTTTGTGATTCTGGATTGTAGAGTGGATGAAGAAATTCCCATAATTTTGGGAAGGCCGTTCTTGGACATAGGGCGAGCCCTCATTGATTGTGAAATTGGGGAGCTCAAGATAAGGTTGAACGATGAGGAGATAACATTCAACATGCAGAAATCTATGAGGCGACCAAATGAATTCGCCAACTGTTCTCTTGTTGATGTCGTGGATGTAATCGTGGAAGAGGATGATGAGACATTGACTATTGAGGATCCTCTTGCTGCATGTCTTGTGAATTTAGATAAGGTGAATGGGGAAGAATTGGTAGAATGGGTGTTGGCTCTAGAGGGCAGAGGGTTTTGGGAGAGAACACTTGAATTCGAGCCCCTACACTTAGAAAATAGAGAAACTCCTCCAGCCAAGCCATCCATAGAAGAACCACCAAAGCTAGAGTTGAAGCCACTACCCGCCCATCTCAGGTATGCGTTCCTAGGACCTAACTCCATATTACTTGTTATTATCTCGTCTAGTTTGTTAGATGTGCAGGCACAACAGCTTTTGCAGGTACTCACGGAGTGCAAGACTGCCATCGGGTGGACCACGGCAGACATTAAGGGGATCAGCCCGGCAAACTGTATGCATAAAATTCTGCTGGAAGAGGGGCACAGACCTTCCAGGGAGCACCAAAGGAGGCTGAACCCCAACATGAAGGAAGTGGTAAATAAGGAGGTCATTAAGTGGTTGGATGCGGGAATCATTTTCCCATCTCTTACAGCAACTGGGCTAGCCCGGTGCAATGCGTTCCTAAGAAGGGTGTGTTGATACCCAATATTTTCCTATATATTTTTCAATATATGCAAAATAACTTCAAAATGCAATATATATGCATATATAAGCATATCCAAGTGTTTTATTATTTTTTCATAATTTTTAAAAGGTTTAAACCAATTTATTTCCTTTTTTATCCATAAAAACCTAATAATTATTTCCAAAATATTATTTTGGTAATTCATTTGTTGGACTTTTATATTTATGCTAAAATATGGCTAAGGTAATTTTTTGCATATTTTTAAAAATTTATTTAGTATTTTTAAGCTAAATTGCACGTAATTGCAATATTAGCCTCTTTTAAGATTTAATTGTGTTATATTCATAAAATTAAGTCCTATATTTTTAAATTGTTAAAAATGTTATAAATAATTTTAGTGCTTTTAATTTGTTTTCAGAAATTAATTTACTATTTTTTATAAAATAAATAGGGAAAATAGCTATTTAAAATCTAGCCACATTGGCTTTCAATTTCAGCCTAAAATTGAGCCCAAATCAGACCCAATTTCTCAGCCCAATTGCAATTCAGACCCGACCCCTAACCCATTTAAATGACCCAACCCGGATTCCCCACCTAAACCATTTAATCCTAGTCATTGATCATTTAGATCAACGGCCACCGTCCTCCCTTTCCTTTTTAACCATGAACGACCCCTAAACCTAAATCATTTCTCTACACCCGCCGCCTTGAATCCCCTTTCGCTCCCAACTCTCTCTGAAACCTCTCAAGAACCCTAGATGTCGCCATCTAACCCCAACCTAATCTACCTCAACCCCTGCCTAATCCATGGTCTCTCAAGGTCATTTGAGATATGTATCAGTCTCCTATAGCTCCTGGGTGCTTGTTTCTATGGTTTCATGGCCAGACCTCGAGGGAATCTGGTCCAGTCCTTGCTCGACTTTAGTTCATGGCTTATCTCCGGCCAGCCATGACCTTTCTCCGGTCATTCATGGCCTTTCAAGGCAGATCCTTGACTTTCCTGGTTAGATCGGAAACTTTCAAGGTCTTTCTCAACTTTTTAGTGTTTTCCGAAACCCTAATCTTTAAGATCTTTTGATTTTTCTTTCAGATCTACTTTAGACCTGTACTTGCTATGAATGTTTTAAGTGTTTTCTACAAAGTTCTTCAACTTTTCTTTCAAAACGACCCTTCATTTTCTTCGATTAAGGTTTCTCTTAACTTCTCTAAAAAAATCTCTTCTACGATTCTTGATGTTGTTTTATGGTTTTACTATGTTCAAACTGCTTGTTATGATTTCCTTCTACTTGAGTAAGCATGTTAAAACCCTAGTTCCTTTTTGTCTCATTCGAGTTCTGAAACTGCTTGTTTGAATGTGTACTTGCTCGATTAAGTTCTTCGTTCTCGTTTGACTTATTTGATTCTGAGTTTTACCATCTTTTAATCGATTATTGTGGAAAACCCTAGGTCTTTTGGTTTGAGATTACTTGTTTGAAAGTATACTTGACTCGATTAAAGATTCCTTGTTTCAGACTCTCTTTTCTTTTGTGTGACCTATCTGATTCTAAGTTTCACTATCTTTTTAACTCGAGTATTGTTGAAACCCTAATTTCTTAAAAGGTTTTCCTCACTTGTTATTGTGAGACCTTTACTTGTTTTGGCTCTCTTCTTCACTTTCGCTATATGTGTGAGCCATGACTATCTAACTTTGTTCACTACTGAATCATATACTTATTTCTTCTACTATTGTATGTGGTTTCTTTTGCTAATGTTCTTGGCCTCGCATGTCTGATGCTTCTTTTCACTCTATTTATATACTGAAGTGCAGAATCATGTTTCTTCCTTGATTGATCTTGGTCTTGTGACTGATTTTAAGAGTTTTTCTTTTACGAGCCCTAATTCCTACTCATCTGTTTAAATTTAATTGATCTCTTTCCTTTACTATGATATTTTACCTTACTGAATCTTTTCCAAAATAAGCATGTCGTTGTACTTAAACGTGATTGTTTACTTCATGATTTTACTACCCCTTTTATGGCAATAATCAGTCTGTTTCCAAGCTAATTATCCTTCCTTAATTAGACCTATTGCTACCTGTTAAACAGGGATTCCTTAATTAAAGGGAATCGCTTGGGTTAATTGATCCTGACTTGTGTTTGTTTCCATGTTTGTGTTAAGACTTTACTTATTACCTTATTCTTCACCTATTTTCAAAACTACAATTACCTAATCTCTTCTCTTTCAAAGACGAACCATCTGAGTTCAGAACACACACTTCACTCATAACTCTCTCTTTTCTCCACTATTACTTGTGCTACTACTTTGTCGGCTTAAAGCCAAGGCTAGGCTGTGGAAATTTGCTTACTTTTTTCCTTTCTGCACTTTGCTTCCTACTGGTATGTCCTAGTTAATGTTCAAGCATCAACAACAACATGTTTCTTTAGCTGTTTCAGTTTTCTTTACTCTTGCCTGCT
Organism: Nicotiana tabacum; assembly: GCF_000715075.1. Lineage (NCBI taxonomy): Eukaryota > Viridiplantae > Streptophyta > Magnoliopsida > Solanales > Solanaceae > Nicotiana > Nicotiana tabacum. The sequence goes on from NC_134082.1 coordinate 22,594,401, forward strand.
TCTGCTTATGTTTATGCAATCAAGTTACATTACTAAGCATGCTGCAATCTGCTCCCTCCCCTTCTAAATTAATGAATTCCCTTATGTATGTACTCTGTCAGTCACTTGTTATGTGATTTACTGACTCATGAATCCCAAACCCCCATATCCCCCAATGTGTTTGTGTTCTATGGCTAGTTTGTGGGCATGTCAGCATCATCTATGGTTGTGCATGTCCAAACCTGTCCCTTCCTGGGGTCATATGCTTCATGCTATGTATTCCTAAAACTCCTGAACCCTTTGTACAATTACTGATTCTGTATAGTATTAAGTTTTATTACTATTGTTTTCAAATCACCCTTATCCCTTACTATTCTTACCCAGTTTTAAATAAATCTATGTTTCTGCACTTCCACTATACTCTTAGAACCTAGGTTCTGCCCCTCTTGTGTGAGCCTTGTCTTGGGACCCTTGAGCTCCCTCTGAACTTGGACACATAAGGGCTAGCCCTTCCACACTGCACTCATCCCTATTTGGTTATGCAAACCTGGGTGTAAACACTACCCGGGGTCCCTTGAGACCCTTAGGGAACTTTGACACACCCAGGTCGGAGAAAGGTTTTGAAACAAGTGGCTTTTGATGTGGTTTATTCCATAACTCAGAGAGGAAGTCAGAATCAGGCTTCGTATAGTTGTAACTTCTTATTTTGCACTTTTCTGATATAATTCAGTATTTGGTCTGTAATAATTTAACAAATATAGGGGTTGGCTAGTGAAAGGGTGGGGTAACTATGCATGTTTAGCTGTTAAAAGGGTAGACGCTATGCCTATAAGATCTGTTCTGTTCTAATTCAAGTTCTGCATGCTCCAATTTCATGCAGATAGAGAATGCCTATAGGACTTGTTTAATGAACTCTGTTTGTTATATTACCACACTTAGACACCATGCCTATAGGATCTAAATGGCTATAATCATACGTCATGTCTATAAGATTAAAATCAATATTTTTCATAGAAATCATGCTTATAGGAATTTTAAGTAAGCCCTGCTTGCTTCACTTCACGTTCAACTAGATATCATGTCAATAGGAATTAAAAATCAGCAATAATAGAGATCATGCCTATAGGATCTGAAATCAGTCTAGTTTAAAAATCAGTTTGACTCGTACTGTTCTGAATCAGTTTAAACAACCTACTCTTTTATTAATATGGTTTAGATAGCATGCCTATAGGATCCAAAACGCTCATTTAAAACTGTCACTGCTTTGCTCCATTCGGAATCAGTAATAGATATCATGCTTATAGGACATCACCAATATACACTTAGGGCAATCCTTAGGTAATAACAACAAAACTGAATCCACCTTTGTGTAATTTAGCAACTGCTAAAACTAGCAGGCAGGCTTGATTCAGACTTCTTATCTAAGTTATGTAATAAATTGGTCTGCTTCAACAACTAAAACTCCCCTGCCTTAGTACTTAAAATTCTGACCCTAAATGTATTTAAGTCATGCTATTTATATGCTTTACTTGAGGAGGTATATATAATCATCTTAGTTGTTTATATGTTTCCCCTAATGTGCAGTCCTGTGTTTTGAATGTCGCCTTAGTTTTTTACCTTTAAAAACTCAAGAGTCAGCCTAAAATCCTCCCTCTTATAGGAATAGTAGTCCTAAGTTCCTCTGGGACTGATAGGAATGGAACGGGTAATAGCATGCAATAGAGGTCGAGACCAATCCGTGCTTTAATACCTTGACGGGGTGGGAAGGGTAGATATGGATATGAAGACCGGTGCACTAATACCACGTGTATCCCCTCTTCTGAGGAGTGTCATACCGGGTATCGCATTGATGTGATCCATATTATAAATAAACCTAGGACCCCCCCTCCTTTTATATTCTCAAGTATTTGTAGAACTATAACTCTTTTTTTCAAAATTCACCTTTTAATTGTTTTCAAACTCTTATGTGTTCAAACTCAAATCCCCCACTACCTGAGCCTATATTTGTCTATCTTCTAATTGTACAAATTCACAAAAATCAGTCTAGCCGGTAACCACACTAGTGGATCTTGAGGGGTGCCTAACACCTTCCCCTTGGAATAATTTCAAGCTCTTACCCTATCTGTGGTTATCAAACAAACTTAGAAATGAACCCTATAGGTGTCCTAATGCACCTTAAATCATTAGGTGGTGACTCTTCAAATGCAAAACCCAGTTCCCAAGAGGAATGAGTTATCCTATACCCAAAATGGCATAAACCCGATTTTTCGATGCAAAGAGGAAAAAAGGGGGCGCGACAGCTTGGCGACTCCGCTGGGGATATCAGGCTTTTACCACTTCAGATTGTTCTTGTGAATTTGTACCCTCCCTTATGTGCAATTACTTGTTTAAATTTCTTTAAGCATTTAAAATCTTTTCAGGGTGCAAAACTGACTTATCTTCTTTGTTTCCTTCCTTTATTGTTGCTTTAAATTATGAAACTGTTGTATTTATCGCTTTCTTAACATGCAAATATGTCCCAACATGTTTAATTACTGCATAATCATGCTCAACATCATACTCCACTTGTGCCAAACAAATACCATAGCAGCGCTTATAATGAGTGGTTGTGCTCTTCCTATATCATTACCCCTAAATTCGGAAAGGCATATTTGCGGTAAAACCAGCCGATCAGCGGTGCAGTCGACGTTTCCGTGCCTTCCCCCTTGAGTTGTCCGCTCAAGGGTACCAGTCTAAAACCCCATAGAAACCTGACTTTGTTCAAATTGTCCATGCATCATGGTCAAACCTAGTCGGGTCAGTTATGTTGTCCACATAATGATCCTTTAAGATAGCCTTATCCAAAGTCTACTGGGTTTCCCTAAACCCAAACGGACATCACCACGTTCTCTGCACTTATTTGGAGAACTAAATGCTTCATGCTAATTGTTGGTATTAAACAGTCGAGTCTGGTGGGGGTAAGGGCCTAACCTTATTTATTTTGCAGAAATATAAGGCATGGAGTCCCTAGATTTGGCATGGTCACCAACATCCACCCAAGACTGCTAATCTGGTGGAAGGATCTTCACTCTAGTGATCAAACTCTCGTTAGAAGGTATCTGGGAAATCTACCTTCCCTCCTGGAGTTCCAACCTAACAACAAGATCATAGAAGCTACCACACTATTTTGGGATTGTGAAAGGGTTGTATTCCGCTTTGGGGACATTGAAATGACACACGTGCTAGAGGAGATAGGAGGATTGGCCAGTCTGGTGTAGGAAACTCCGGATCTGCTGATGCCTGAGAACCGCAAAGGCAAGGGTTTCCTCAAAATGATGGGTTTGAAGAAGAATCCAGAATTAACATGTCTGAAGGAATCCTACATTCCTTTTCACTATTTGTATGAAAGGTACAATTACAGCAAATCCTATAGTACCTACCCTGACGAGTTCGCCATCACATCTTTGGGTCACATCCATCGAAGGGTCTTCGTCTTCATGTTTTGTTTTCTGGGGCTGATCGTTTTTCTAACGAAGAAAGCAAGAATCCACACCAGGCAATCTATGGTAACTAAGACCCTAATGGAAGGGATTGGTGGACATCCATTCAGCATCGTGCCCATGATCATTGCAGACATATACTGAGCCTTGGAGAAGTGTCAACGAGGAGCAAAGCACTTCGAAGGCTACAATTTATTACTTCAACTCTGGCTCATGGAACACCTCCAAAAGGGAAAATACCGACAAGAGATTCAGCAAAGGAACTGGGATGATCATATCGCTTTCCATCATCCAAAGCGAATGAATTACATCAGTAATATGTTCGCTCAGCCTGAGGATGTCAAAGGATGGTTTGAGCTATTTGATAATCTGACTGAAGAACAGGTTAAATGGATGTTCGAGTGGTTTCCAACCAAGGAGTTCATCGCCCGATCCAGAGATGTACCTTTCCTGATATTTATTGGTCTGAGAGGAACCTATCCTTACATCCCTCTCCGAGTTATGAGACAACCTGGTAGGAAGCAGGTTATACCTAGGGTCGACAAGATGAGTCATTTCCGGACTGACTTCCAGAATGATGATAGTCCTTACAAGTGCCAAGCCCAGTATATGTGGCACTACAAGATCATAATGGGGAGAGAAACCATTGAGCCAGACAAGTATCATGCTAGTTGCGATCCTTTCTACCCCGGTTGGTTAGAAGACAATCATGATGGTCTGGGCCAGCCAGGGTTTGCTCGAGGTCACAGGATTATAGTTGAAAGGGCCGAGGCACAGGTCAAATACAACCAACTACGCAAAAGGATACGAGAATGCCACCGCGAGATACAAGAGTCCAACCAGAAATTGATTGAGGAATTGAAGGACATGGCTGTTAGTGTCAACAAGAGACTAGGATACTTGGAGCGAGGTATAGTGGAATTGGAGAGAAAGTTCCTCAAAAGTGTCGAAGATTGTCAAAATGCTGAAGGAAGCAAAGGAGGACATCTAGCCAGAGCCTACCTGTTTCTAGGACTTCGCGAGTTGGAAAAGCTGTTCGATGGAGCCAAGGATGCTGAATCTGGGGAAGGTCCTTCTGGGACCAAATAGATAGGAGTTTATCTTTTGCTTTATAAAATGTAGTAAGGCCAAGGGCCATTAGTGACTTTTTTATTTCCTGTTTATTTTAATGTTAATTTGGGATTCGTCTACTTTTTATCAATAAAATGAGGCATTTAGCATCCTATGTTCTCCAAATCAATTTGTCACTAGGCCCACCTCGGGCATAAAGAGGTCCCCAAATTAGGACACGATCTAAATTCCCGCACTATGTGTTTAAGTACTGCAATACTTTTTACGATCCTCACTAACTCGGTTACCTTTTTGTTTTATTATTTGTTTTGTCTTTATTATTCCCCTCCCCAAAAGTTAGTTCGTGCACTCTAGCAACATCATCCTATTCCACGAGATCCAGGGGCCCTCCACCCACTCCTCCTCTTAGTCCTGTCAAAAACAAGAACAAAGGCAAAATAGAAGATTTGAACAACGTCAGAAAGGAGAATTCAACTGAACGGGTAGAGGCCACCAATGGTCATGGTACTCAGGTTCCTAAAGATAATGTATCCCAACTTGAATAGAAATTACTAAAATTCCAAGAAGAGCTCGATCAGGTCCGGAATCTGGCAAGCCTGTCATTTTCCCTTAGCACCCCAGATATCACCTTTCCCAATACTCAAAACCCTACACCGCCTCTAAACATCCCAAACCAACATAATCATCCCTTTCCTCACCATCACACTATTCCACCAAAGACCCAATGCAACACCTACCATACCCCAAACAATACTCCGCTACTTATTTCGGAACCCCAAACTTCACAAACGACCACTTTCACACCCACCACAACACCCTTATCTACGTGGAGACCATGCCACATTCCACTCAACCTATCTCAAGCACACCTGAGTCTGATGAAAAGGATCTGCTTATCAGAAACCTGGCTGAGGAACTTAAGAAATTAACTAGCCGGATACAGGGAATTGAGGAAAGCAAAGGAATCGAGGGGCTGAACTATGAGGATCTTTGCATGCAGCCCAATGTCGAATTGCTCGAGGGGTACAAACCTAAAAGTTCGAAATGTTTGATGGTACAGGGGATCCAAGGGTCCATTTGAGAATGTACTGTGACAAGCTGGTTGGAGTAGGGAAGGACGAGAAAATCCACATGAAGCTGTTCATGAGAAGTCTGAAATGAGATACGTTGTCCTGGTACATCAGCCAAGATCCAAAGAAGTGGTCAAGCTGGGTAAGCATGGCGTCCGACTTTATGGACAGGTTCAGGTTTAACATAGAGAACGCGCCAGATGTGTTCTATATTCAGAATCTAAAGAAGAAGCCTACAGAAATGTTTCACGAGTATGCTACTCGTTGGAGGTCCAAAGCTGCTAAGGTCAGACCTGCCTTAGAGGAAGAACAGATGAACAAATTCTTTGTCCGAGCTCAGGACTCACAGTATTATGAACGACTAATGATGATCGAGAGCCACAAATTTTCCGACATTATCAAATTGGGTGAAAGGATTGAAGAGGGTATCAAAAGCGGAATGGTTACAAACTTTGAGACCTTACAAGATACAAATAAGGCCTTGCAGTCTGGTGGTGTGTCCGATAAAAGGGATGTAGGGGTCATAATGGTTGCACAGAGGACAAAATCTCCCCTCAAATACCAAACTTACCCAACACCTCCACTCATATATCAGCCAAACCTAAATTACCAAGCATATTTACCCTCATACCAAGCCCCACCACCCACTTATCAATCACCTCCACATCCCACATATCAACCTACTTCACCTAGATATTACCAACTCGCCCATGTCTACCAAACCTATAATGCTCAACCATCCCATTATCAGTCACCCTCTGCACGCCAAAACTTCCCTAGACCCCGACCTAATTTTGATCGCAGACCTCCAAAGCAATATACAGCCATTGCTAAACCCATTGACCAATTGTACGAGAGACTCAAAGATGTTGGTTATACCACCCCTATCCCTGCTGCAACCTCTGAGAACCTTTCTCAATGGGTTAACCCAAACAAATCCTATGCATACCACTCCGGCATGAAAGGGAACATCATCGACGAATGTCGTTCCATGAAAGACAAGATCCAGACTTTAATTGATAACAAGATTATTGTGGCAAAGGAACCCGCTCCAAATGTCCGCAACAACCCTCTGCCAGACCATAAGGGTAGAGGTATCCACATGATTGAAATAGAGGATGATTGGGATCTAGAGGGATCAATCGGGTTGATCGCAGAAGGTGATGACCCAAATGAGCCAATAGTTACTCTTAATCTAATCATAGTCCAGATTCAACCATTTGAAGGCGCTGAGGTAAATATGTCTGTGCCACTTGAATTTAAAGTGACATCGTTTGCAAAGACACCAGCACCAATTGAGGTCAAATTCGTGTCCCCAACAAATGCACCCACACCGTTTGAAGTTGTAGTTTTACCACCCAAGGCACATGCTCCGTTCGGAGTAAGGGTAGCCACGCCAATCCCAGTGGTGATGTCGACCATGATACCATTCCATACAAAGGTTGTACCCTAGGACTGTACAGTCGAGGCAAGGAGGAAAGGCAAGGCTAGGTTCGAAGAGACTGTTACAGCACATGGTATGACAAGATTGGTAGAGTCTATACCCCGGAACATCTAGCTGAGTCAAGCAAGCAGGCCTCCAATCAGCAACCCATCATTGAGATAGGTCCAAACGATCTTTAGAGAAAGATACAGGCCAAGGAGTACTCGGTCATCGACCAGTTGAATAAAACACCAATGCAAATCTCCATTTTTGCTTCGCTACAAATTTCTGAGGCATACAAGAATGATCTGCTAAAGGTATAAGTGAAGCATACGTGCCAAGTAACATCACTGGCGGGGAAATGGCTAACATGATAGGACAAGTGTTGGAGAGCCATAAGATCACCTTTCATGAGGACGAGCTGCCACCTGAAGGTTTAGGGCACAACAAGGCACTACACATCATCGTGCAATGCGAGGACTATTTTATCACCACGATGCTGATCGATGGAAGTTCCAGTCTCATTATTTGTCCACTGGTAACACTCAAGAAATTGGGTAAAGGATTGCATGAGATAAAAGATGGAGCAATCAATGTGAAAATTTTTGATGGTTCTCAAAGGTCCACAATTGGTGAGATTAGCATGTGCCTGCAGATGGGACCAACATGGTTTGATGTCGATTTCTAGGTGATAGACATGCCAGCATCTTACAACCTGCTATTGGGACGGCCATGATTTATGCTGCTGGGGTCGTAGCATCAACATTGCATCAGGCAGTAAAATTTGAATGGAATTAACAAGAGGTGATCATTCACGGTGATGGTAACAACCTTATATACAGTTGTCAGACCATTTCGGCAATCGAAGGAAGATGGGTGGAGAGACTTACCATCACATTGAATGGGTAAATGCTGTTGACAAGGACAAATGGTGGGATAACAAAATTGAGAGTATACTGAATTGGAGTGGGTACAAACCTGGCAAGGGGCTCGGCAAGAACCTCCAAGGAATCGCTAAGCCCGTAAAACTCAAGAAGCATGGCACTACTTTCGGTCTAGGATATGACTACACCTGGGAAGAATAACAACTGGTCGCCAACATGGCATGGTCCTTACTATCAACTGGAGCAACCAATACGGTGTTTGGAGTAGACCTTCTAACAGGCTGACATTGTTTATGGGTCAGACGAAGAAGAAGCACTGGCAACGGTGAAGAACCTGTCCCTAGAAGACAATGACATGGACTGTTGTGTTGTTCTCGAGGAGGAGGGGGAGGAAGGACCTTCCATACAGACTATAAGCAGAGGGGCACGCCTCAATAATGGACCATCAGGACAACCAGAGCCTGACGAGCCTCGGGGTAGCAAGGCTAAAAGAAGTATCATTCATTGTTTTATTTACTAAATGATTTTCTTTCCGTATTTTCAATTTCTGCAATAAGATCTTCGATGTTCAAAACAGTTATGCAATTTATCAAAGCATTTTGACTTTCCTTATGAATCAACACTCATTATTATTTTTTTCTTTTTCTCTCATTACTTTACTTATACAGCATTACTATGACTTATCTTGATGAACCAATGACTGTGACATGCAATGAGACAATGCAACAAAAGGACATTGATTCAGAGGAAGATGACATACCAATTGAGATTGTCAAAGAAGTTGAGAACTTTGATAACAGACCTAAGTCCAACCTAGACGAGACAGAAATTGTTAACTTGGGAGATGCAGAAAATATCAAGGAAACACGAATCAGTGTTCACTTATCGCCATCAGAAAAGAAAGAATATACAGAATTTCTGAAGGAATATGAGGACGTATTCGCCTAGTCGTATGATGACATGACTGGTCAGAGTAAGTCTATTGTGGCGCATAAACTGCCAACCAATCCGATATGTCCACCGATAAAGCAAAAGCTCAGAAAATTCAAACCTGATATGAGTTTGAAAATCAAGGAAGAAGTCACTAAGCAAGTCAAAGCTAAGGTTCTCAGGGTAGTAGAATACCCGACATGGTTAGCCAACATCGTGCCAGTACCAAAGAAGGATGGGAAGGTCAGAGTCTGCGTCGACTACCGGGATCTCAATCGGGCCAGTCCAAAAGATGACTTCCCTTTGCCAAACATACACATCCTGATTGACAATTGCGCCAAGCATGAGCTGCAGCCATTTGTAGATTGCTTTGCTGGTTATCATCAGATCTAGCTGGATGAAGAAGATGCTGAGAAAATAGCTTTCATTACGCCATGGGGAATGTACTGTTACAAGATGATATCGTTCGGTCTGAAGAATGTAGGGGCCACCTACATGAGGGCCATGACTACCATTTTCCATGATATGATACACAAAAAGATTGAAGTATATGTGGATGATGTCATCATCAAGTCGGCTACTGATCACATGGAAGATTTGAGGAAGTTCTTTAATAGATTGCGAAGGTACAACCTGAAATTGAATCCTGCGAAGTGCGCATTTGGGGTCCCTGCTGGAAAATTGCTTGGGTTTATTGTGAGTCGCGAGGAATAGAATTGGATCCATCAAAAGTCAAAGCTATTCAAGAATTGCCACCACCAAAGAACAAGAAGGATGTGATGAGTTTCTTGGGAAGACGTAACTACATCAATCAGTTCATAGCACTGTCTACAATTATATGTGAACCAATCTTTAAGATGTTGAAGAAGGACGCCGCTACCAAATGGACTGATGACTGCCAAAGGGCCTTCGACAGAATCAAGGAGTACCTGTCAACACTACCAGTCTTGGTCCTGCCTGAGCCAGGTAGACCCTTATTACTCTACCTTGCAGTACTGGATGGAGCTTTCAGTTGCATTCTGGGGTAGCATGATGAAACGGGGAGGAAGGAGCAGGCCATCTATTATCTTAGAAAGAAGGTCACCCCGTGTGAGGCTCGGTATTCTCTATTAGAGCGCACCTGTTGTGCTTTAACTTGGGTAGCTCAGAAGCTGAGGCATTATTTCTGTGCCTATACTAGATATCTCATATGAAGGATGGATCCTTTGAAGTACATCGTTCAGAAGCCCATGCCCACTGGCAAGCTAGCCAAGTGGCAAATCCTGTTGAGTGAGTTCGACTTTGTTTACATAACTTAGAAAGCGGTCAAGGGACAAGCACTGGCAGACAACCTTGCTGAGAATCCCGTGGATGGAGAATACGAACCTCTAAAAACGTATTTTCCTGACGAAGAGGTATCATTCATAGGAGGAGATATTGTAGAATCCTATAACGGTTGGAGAATATTTTTCGATGGAGCAGCAAATTTTAAAGGAGTTGGCATTGGAGCAATCCTAGTATCGAAAAGCGGTCAGCATTATCCGGTGTCCGCCAAATTCAGGTTCCCATGCACCAACAATATGGCTGAATACGAAGCCTGCATCTTAGGCCTCAAAATGGCCATTGACATGAACGTTCAGGAGCTGCTAGTAATTGGAAATTCAGACTTGCTTATACATCAGGTACGAGAAGAATGGGCAACCAAGAACTCCAAGATACTCCCGTATCTGCATCATGTATAGGAACTGAGGAAAAGGTTCATGAAGACAGAGTTCCAACATGTTCCCAAAGTCCAGAATGAGTTTGCCGACGCATTGGCTACCCTGTCGTCTATGATACAACATCCAGATAAAAATTTCATCGATCCCATTCCAGTAAAGATCCATGATCAGCCAGCTTATTGTGCTCATGTCGAAGAAGAAACAGATGGAAAGCCTTGGTTTCATGATATCAAGGAATATTTGGCAAAAGGAGAATACCTAGAACTTGCAAATCCTACTCAGAAATGCACACTTCGGAGATTGGCCAACAATTTCTTTCACAACAGAGGAATCCTATATAGGAGGACTCCTGATTTGGGACTATTAAGGTGTGTCGACACAAAGGAAGCGTCCAGGCTACTAGAGGAAATTCATGCTGGGACCTGCGGTCCATATATGAATAGTTTTGTCTTAGCAAAGAAAATACTCTGGGCTGGTTATTTTTAGATGACTATAGAAACAGACTGCATCCAGTATGTCTGGAAATGTCATCGTTGTCAGATACATGCGGACATGATAAAGGTACCTTCAAATGAGCTTAATGTAACAAGCTCACCATGGTCGTTCGCCCCATTTACCGCCTGGGGAATGGACGTTATTGGACCAATCGAGCCTGCCGGTTCCAACGGATGTAGGTTTATCCTAGTAGTAATCGATTATTTCACCAAATGGGTTGAAGCAGCATCTTACAGAGTAGTAACTAAGGAAGTCGTGGTAGACTTTATCCGCTACTGCATTGTTTGTCGATTCGGGATTACAGTGTCAATCATTACTGATAATGGCTCCAACCACAATAGCGCCTTGATGAAAGCTATGTGTGAAACTTTCAAGATCAAACACAAGAATTCCAAGGTCTACAGGCCTCAAATGAATGGAGTTGTAGAAGTCGCCAATAAAAATATCAAGAAGATATTAAGGAAAACGATAGAGAAGCATAAACAGTGGCACGAGAAGTTATCATTTGCTCTATTGGGGTATCACACCACAGTCCGCATATCAACCGGGGCGACCCCCTATATGCTGGTTTATGGTACAGAGACTGTCATTCCCGCTGAGGTAGAAATTCCTTCCCTAAGGATCATACAAAAAGTTAAGCTCGACGACGTAGAATGGGTGAAAAGTCGTTATGAGAAACTAGCCCTTATTAATGGAAAGAGAATGAATGCAGTCTGCCATGGTCAACTCTATCTAAACAGAATGTCCAGAGCCTTCAAGAAAAAAGTCAAGCCGAGACGGTTCACACCAGGGCAGCTGGTGTTAAAGAAACTTTTTCCGCATCAAGATGAAGCCAAAGGGAATTTCTCTCCCAACTAGCAGGGTCTATACACGGTTCACCGGGTTCTGACAGGAGGAGCCCTCATACTTGTAGAAATGGACGGAGAAGTCTGGCCAAAGCAGATCAATTCAGATGCAGTCAAGGGCTACTATGTGTAATCTTTATGCTTACGTTATATGATGTAATTGAACTATGCCTGGCCTGATTCCCATTTAAGAGGCGATACTTAGGCAGCCATATGGGTTCGGTCACAATTCAAGAAAATTTCATTTCCCCCCGCAATTGGAAACCCTCAAAATTCTGAAGTAATTTCAGCCAATCACTGCATGAACAGCAGTCAGAAGCGTCAACCTATCAAACTGGGGCAGAATTTTGAGGGGGACCCAATCACTGAAAGATCGCCACATACTTTATCTTATGGGCTGAAAGATCGCCAAATTGTCCTAAGGCGTCATCGTTCAGAGGTATAATTCTCATAGCCCGAGAACACCATGTCATGGCTTGAGGATCCCTTTTAATCTTGTGTATATCATTATTCAAAGGCATCATGGTTCGGAGGCATCATCCTCATAGACCGAGAGCATCATTTCATGGCCTGCGAATCCTTTACTGTACGCTTCATGGCCTAGGACGTCATGTTCTAAAGGACGTCATCCTAACCGTCCAAAGACAACATTCAAGGTCTGATGGGAATTTGCATCATGTTTGAATTTATGCACAGTATACGCTTGTATTGTTTCTAATTGTAGGTACACCGGCAAGTAATGGCCATCCCGGCAGGAGCAAGCCCACTCCAGTTCCTGCAGCCATATCAAACCTTAATCATTCTCACAAGCCTCCCACTCACCCCGTCCTGGATCCTAAACTACATATGGCCTGATTCCTGTAAAAGCAGGGATATGTAGGCAGCTCAGAAGCCAGGGTGCGGCTTATCTTCTTCGAACCATTTCGTTCGGTCAAAATTGGTCATCATATCTTTACCTGACAACTCTTTCATCCTTCCCGGGTAAAGAGGGGCAGTTGTTGATACCTAATTTTTCCCTATATATTTTTCAATATGAAAAATAACTTGAAAATGGCATATATATACATATGTAAGAATATCCAAGTGTTTTATTATTTTTCCATAATTTTTAAAAGGTTTTTAAACCAATTTATTTCCCTTTTTATCCATAAAAACCCAATAATTATTTCCAAAATTATTATTTTGATAATTCATTTGTTGGAATTTTATATTTATTCTAAAATATATCTAAGGAAAATTTTTGCATATTTTTACAAATTTATTTAGTATTTTTAAGATAAATTGCACGTAATTACAATATTAGCCTATTTTAATATTTAATTGTATTTATATTCATAAAATCAAGTCCTATATTTTTAAATTGTTAATTATATGTTATAAATCATTTTAGTGTTTTAAATTTTCTTCCAGAAATTAATTTACTATTTTTTATAAAATAAATAGGAAACAATGGCTATTTAAAATCTAGCCAGATTGGCTTTCAATTTCAGCCTAAAATTGATCCCAAATCAGACCCAATTTCCCAGCCCAATTGCAATTCAAACTCGACCCCTAACCTATTTAAACGACCCAACACAGATTCCCCACATAACCCTTTAATCCTACCCGTTGATCATTTAGATCAACGGCCACCATCCTCCCTTTCCTTTTTTAACCCTGAACGACCCCTAAACCTAAATCATTTCTCTATACCTGCCTCCTTTGAATCTCCTTTCTCTCTCAACTCTCTATGAAACCTCTCAATAACCCTAGTCGCCGCCATCTAACCTCACCCTAATCTACCTCAACCCCTGCCTAATCTATGGCCTCTCATTGCCATTTGAGATATGTATCAGTCTCTTACGGCTCCTGGGTGCTTGTTTCTATGATTTCATGGCCAGACCTCGAGGGAATCTGTTCCAGTCCTTGCTCGACTTTTGTTTATGGCTTTTCTCCGGCCAACCATGACCTTTCTCCGGCCATTCATGGCCTTTCAAGGCAGATCCTTGATTTTCCTGGTTATATCGGAAACTTTCAAGGTCTTTCTCACCTTTTTAGGTTTCTTCGAAACCCTAATCTTTCAGATCTTTTGATTTTTCTTTCAGATCTACTTTAGACTTGTACTTTCTATGAATGTTTTTAGTGTTTTCTAGAAAGTTCTTCAACTTTTCTTTCAAAACGACCCTTTATTTTCTCCGATTAGGGTTTCTCTTAACTTCTATAAAAAAATCTCTTCTATGATTCTTGATGTTGTTTTATGACTTTACTATGTTCAAACTGCTTTTTATGATTTCCTTCTACTTGAGTCAGCATGTTAAAACCCTAGTTCCTTTTTGTCGCATTCGAGTTCTGAAACTGCAAGTTTGAATATGTACTTGCTCGATTAAGTTCTTCATTCTCATTTGACTTATTTGATTCTTAGTTTTACCATCTTTTAAACTCGATTATTGTGGGAAACCATAGGTCTTTTGGTCTGAGACTGCTTGTTTGAAAGTATACTTGACTCGATTAAAGATTCCTTGTTTCAGACTCTCTTTTCTTTTATGTGACCTATCTGATTCTGAGTTTCACTATATTTTTAACTCGATTATTGTTGAAACCCTAATTTCTTAAAAGGTTTTCCTCACTTGATGCTGTGAGACCTTTACTTGTTTCCGGCTCTCTTCTTCACTTTGGCTATACGTGTGAGCCATGGCTATCTAACTTTGTTCACTACTGAATCATATACTTATTTCTGCTACTATTTTATGTGGTTTCTTTTGCCAATGTGCTTGGACTCGCATGTCTGATGCTTCTGTTCACTCTATTTATATACTGAAGTGCAGAATCATGTTTCTTCCTTGATTGATCTTGGTCTTGTGACTGATTGCAAAAGCTTTTCTTTTACAAGCCCTAATTCCTACTCGTCTGTTTAAAGTTAATTGATCCATTTCCTTTATTATGATATTTTACCTTACTGAATCTTTTCCAAAATAAGCATGTCTTTGTACTTAGACTTAATTGTTTACTTCATGCTTTTACGACCCCTTTATGGCAATAATCAGTCTGTTTTCAAGCTGATTTTCCTTCCTTAATTAGACCTGATGCTACCCGTTAAACAAAGATTCCTTAATTAAAGGAAATCACTAGGGTTAATTGATCCTGACTTGTGATTGTTTCCATGTTTGTGTTAAGTTTACTTATTACCTTATTCTTCATCTGTTTTCAAAACTATAAATACCCACCCTCTTCTCTTTCAAAGATGAACCATCTAAGTTTAGAACACAAACTTCACTCAAAACTCTCTCTTTTCTCTACTATTACTTGTGCTACTACTTTGTCTGCTGAAAGCCAAGGCTAGGCTGTGGAAATTTGCTTACTTTTTTCCTTTCTGCACTTTGCTTCCTGCTGGTATGTCCTAGTTAATCTTCAAGCATCAACAATAACATGTTTCTTTAGTTGTTTCAGTTTCCTTCACTCTTGCCTGTTTCTACTTATGTTTATGCAATCAAATTACATTACTAAGCATGCTTAATCTGCTCCCTCCCCTTCTAAATTAATGTTTTCCCTTATGTATGTACTCTGTCAATCACTTGTTATGTGATTTGCTGACTCATGAATCCCAAACCCACATATCCCCCTATTTGTTTGAGTTCTCTGGTTGGTTTGTGGGCATGTCAGCATCATCTATTGTTGTGCATGTCCAAACCTGACCCTTCCTGGGGTCATATGCTTCATGCTATGTATTCCTAAAACCCCTGACCCCTTTGTGCAATTACTGATTCTGTGTAGTTCAAGTTTAATACTACTATTTTCAAATCACCCTTCCCTTACTATTCTCACTCAGTTTTAAATAAATCCATGTTTCTGCACTTCCACTATACTCTTAGAACCTAGCTTCTGCCCCTTTTGTGTGAGCCTTGCCTTGGAACCTTTGAGCTCCCTCTGAACTTGGACACATAAGGGTTGGCCCTTCCGCACTGCACTCATCCCTATTTGGTTATGCAAACCTGGGTGTAAGCAATGCCCAGGGTCCCTTGAGACCCTTAGGGAACTTTGACTCACTCAGGTCAGAGAAAGGCTTTGAAACAAGAGGCTTTTGAGGTAGTTTATTCCATAACTCAGAGAGGAAGACAGAATCAGGCTTCCTATGGTTGTAACTTCTTATTTTGCATTTTCTGATGTAATTTAGTATTTGGTCTGTAATAATTTAACAAATATTGGGGTTGGCTAGTGAAAGGGATGGGGTAACTATGCATGTTTAGCTGTTAGAAGGGTAGACACCATGCATATAGGATATGTTCTGTTCTAATTCAAGTTCTACATGCTCCACTTTCATGCAGATAGAGAACATGCCTATAGGACTTGTTTAATGAACTCTGCATATTATATTACCACACTTAGACACCATGCCTATAGGATCTAAATGACTATAATCAGATGCCATGTCTATAAGATTAAAATCAGTATTTTTCATAGAAATCATGCCTATAAGAATTTCAAGTAAGCCCTGCTTGCTTCACTTCACGTTCAACTAGATATCATGTCTATAGGAATTAAAAATCAGCAATAATAGAGATCATGCCTATAGGATCTGAAACTAGTCTAGTTTAAAAATCAGTTTGACTCGTACTGTTCTGAATCAGTTTAAACAACCTACTCTTTTATTAATACGGTTTAGATAGCATGCCTATAGGATCCAAATCACTCGTTTCAAACCGTCACTGTTTTGCTCCATTTGGAATCAGTAATAGATATCATGCTTATAGGACATCACCAATACACACTTAGGCAAGCCTTAGGTAATAACAACAAAACTGAATCCGCCTTTGTGTAATTAGAAAATGCTACAACCAGTAAGCAGGCCTGATTCAGACTTCTTATCTGAGTTATGTAATAAATTGGTCTACTTCAACAATTAGAACTCCCCTGCCTTAGTACTTTAAATTCTGACCTTAAATGTGTTTAAGTCATGCTATTTATATGCTTTACTTGAGGAGGTATATATGATCCTCTTAGTTGTTTATATGTTTCCCCTAATGTGCAGTCCTATCTGTTTTGAATGTCGCCTTAGTCTTTTACCTTTAAAAACATAAGAGTCAGCCTAAAATCCCCCCTCTTATAGGAATAGTAGTCCTAAGTTCCTCCGGAACTGATAGGAATGGGACGGGTAATAGCATGCAATAAAGGTCGATACCAATCCGCGCTTTAATACTTTAACGGGGTGGGAAGGGTAGATATGAATATGATGACCAGTGCGCTAATACCATATGTATCCCCTCTTCTGAGGAGTGTTATACCGGGTATCACATTGATGTGATCCATATTATAAATAAATCAAAATTCACCTTTTAATTGTTTTCAAACTCTTATGTGTTCAAACTCAAATCCCCCACTACCTGAGCCTATATTTGTCTATCTGCTAATTGTACAAATTCACAAAAAACTGTCTAGCCGAGAACCACACTAGTGGATCCTGAGGGGTGCCTGTGAGCACATGATTTTTGCCCTATATGAATTATTCCCACAAATTCAAAATAAAATAATTTTTCCATTGTTTGCAATTTCATAAATTTTTGTGGCATTTTCTGTTATTGTTTGCATATTGTCTGTGCATGTTTATTTTATTAATGAAAATACAAAAATATATTACATTTGCATTTAGGATTTAGGATTTAATTTTACATTTTTTGAATTAAGTAGTAAATTAGTTATTTTATAAGAATTGGAAAAATCACAAAAATAGTTATTTTTGCACTTTTAATTTAAATTTTTGAACTTCGGTAGTTTTTATTTTAATTGGTTTCTTAATTATTTGTGGTTATTATTATTTGGATTTAATTAATTCACTTTGATAGGTCAATTTGATTTTTTTATTTTAATTTAGATTTTTATTTTTAATTGTGAAAAAAAGAAGGATTTAAAAAAGAGAAATGAATTAAAAAAAGAAAATTGAAATAAGAGAAGGAAGTCTGTTGGGCTAAATCCAATAAAGACCCCCAATCCCAATTTCTGAACACCCAAAAACCGTCCAAAGCCAGCCCAAACCCGCCTTCACCCGGTCTGGTTCCCCCATACAAACCAAACGACGTCGTTTTGTTAGCTTTGAATCTGATCCGTCGATCTCCCCTCGATCGAACTGTTCGGAACTGACTCTTCCCCCATATAAATATGTCCGAACTGTTTCCCCCCCCCCTCTCACTCGCCTCGTCTCTTCAGAGACTCCTGTCAGAACCCTAACCCGCCGCCCCTTTTCTCCACCACCTTAGACCCGGCGGCACCACCTCCTCTCACCCCCAAATCAACACCACGCCATCTCCAAGCCCCCCCCCCTTCCGAATCCCCACTTAGTTTCTTTCAAATACCCCCAAAACCTCTCGAATCTTAAATCTAGGGTTCGAGTTCTGTGGGTCAAAGTCAAGTTCATCCATGCAAGGTCATCCCTCCAGTTCCTCCGAGTGTTCAAAGCCTGGTTCATCTCATAATGGTGTTATTCGTGTGTTCTTAACAAAGAACAGGCGATTTACCATTTTGGGATTAAATCAGAATTACCCGGTGATTTCAAGTTTAAATCGGTAAGTTTCTTATCTTTCTTCGCCTTTTTGTTCATCTTTCTGCCCCGCCTCTTCTTCTCCTTTTCTTCTTTGGCATGCCCCGACTAAAATCAGCTTCGAGTTTAGTTCTCCTATTGAGGCAGTTTGCTTTCGTGTGTGGCTGTGTATTTATTTCCGTTTCATTTCCTCAGTTTTTCTTTTAAAAATCTTAACCAATATCCTCTGTTTCTCTTGATTTTATAATAACTATTTCTGGTAAAATAGCTTAGGTTAGATTGTTAATAAACTGGGAATTTAGTGTTAATTTCAATTTAGTATTTTTAGCTTAAGAAAAATCATCACTCGTAGCTTAGGTTCCATGTTCTGAAATCACTCAAATATTTCCTCGTTCTGCTTATCATTAATTTGGTTGGGTTTCTAACTCCTTTAGGTTTGGGCCTAAGGTTCATTTGATTCGTTCATTTGGACCTGAACATATGGGTCATTGACCCATGACCCATACCCATACAAATAGGTTTCAGCAGTAAAAACAGGGTCAGTAAGGGGTAATTTGGGTAGTCCAGTCTAGGGAATCTTTGTATAACTGAAATGGAAGCTTCTTGGAAGCTGACTTTGGGATTGTTTTGAAAATCTGAAAACTAAATAGGGATATCTAGGCAAAAATGAAAACATAAAAAGGGCTTAAAGGGAAATTTGAGTCTCTATTAGCTGCCATATTTCCTTGCCTATAAAGGTACATTGTCTTGCCTTTCAAGGAAGAGATCAAGGAGATAAAAATACCGAAAAGAGAAACGGCTAAAAAATTTTAGTGAAAAAAGACTGTTATATTGAACTTCATCAGTGATTTTTTTCAATTTCTGAAAACAATAGTTACAGGTTTTATGATTTGAAATGGATTGACATTGGGTTTTAAGAAGTTGTTGTGGTTCAAGTTTGTTGAGAGTCACTATTCCATTGAGTTTTCGAGTTGATTTTATGGTCCTAATTGTTGAATCTGGGTTTGATTGTGGGCTAGAAATAGTTTGAAAATTATTTTGTTGTTTGGGTCTTGGGTTGAAATCATTGCAGTATAGTTCATTTTCACTGGCTTAGAGTTGTTTTCCTTCCTGGGATTTTCTACTGTTTCATTGGTTCTGTGAGTTGATTTCACTGCTCAACTAGTTCAATCTGGCACTGTCATCTGCTACTGTTTATTTGCTGATTGTTCACCTCTATTCTTCTTTGTGCAAATTCCAGGTACATGCTCTGAAACCTGCATAATGTGATCTTCAAGTTGAACGTGAAATGAAAAATGGAAATTGGAAGTTTGATATTAAGTCGTATGTATTGTTTATCTGTTAAGCTTGATATTCAAATCTTCTTCTCTATGTAAATCTTAGCTTGTCATTCTAAATACTAATGTTGTTTAAGTTCCTATGCATCTAATGTGTACAATGTACGGATACTGTTAGTTAGTTTTAGTAGTAGCCTATTCAGCTTGAATGGATTCTTCGATTACTGAAGTCACATAGATGCTACTACTGTTGTAGATGCAGAATTTGTATTGCCCTTTTAGTAGTTTGTTAGAAATACATTTTGGTTATAATAGTTGAATTCTTATCACTCCTGAAGCATGGGAACTAATAAGGATTAATTGTAGGCTATATGGCAGCATAGTATTGATTTTCAAGTGTTAAAGAGGCTTATTATCATGATCGATCACATAAGGCAAGGCAGGTTTTAGTGATTGTCTCGGCGGAAAATGTTATTTTAAATTTGAGTCTGATGTTAGAAGGTTAATTGGGATCTAAGGTTAGAATTATAACCATGCCAAGCTATTGTCTAATTTCACACTCAGTAAAGAATGAAGTTCGTGCTCTTGAAAATTTGTATAATCACTAATTGATTATTTGATGTATGTATGCAAAATTGATAAAGGTTTAGATAATTCAGTATAATTTCTGTCGGTTGAAGCTATTTGCGGTTGTTTTGAATGACGAATCTCCATGCATAATTAGTGATTTATCCTATGCAGAATATGGCCATTGTCAGCATCTTTTTCTCTTTAAAAAAATCCCTAAATGCCATTTTCGTACTTGTTTGGGTTCGAACTGCCCACCCTTAGCTTCCATTTGGTGTGCGTCTCACCAATGCTCGCCTTTTGGGCCTGGGCGGATTTTAACATAAAGCTTTGTGATGCTGTTGTCTTGCAACCATACCGGGCTCATTGGGCCCAGGCTCAAAATAACTGGAACATGGATTTTGGATTAAATGCCTCTTTAGTTCGATGTTTACCAATTAGTTAGTGGGATTGAGATTTTATTTAAATGGGGTAGAAGCTCCACAAATTTTCTTTAGTTGATGTATTGGGTTTGTCAAAAATAAATTGGAGGTGTGCTATATTAGGTGGCATAAATAGTTTATGGCCCTCCGAACTTCAGTTTGAATACCTTTTTAAAACAAAATTGAGGTGCGCCGCGCCAAATAAAATCTCAAATGTGTGGCCCTCATTTAATTATTTCCTTTAAAATTCTTAGAATTCGAGGCGTGCCATTTAGCAAACCTTACATGGCCCTCCTGGTTCGCGGACTGTAATATATAATCAGTCTTTTCCTCGATTCGGGATTTGAAATGGTGACTTGGGACACCATGAATTATCCTAAGTGGCAACTCTGAATTTTTAATAAATAAATAATCCCGTTTCAATTGTCACTTAAATTGGAAAAACTCCCTCACGCCCTTCCGGGGTAGTAAAAAAGGAGGTGTGATAGCTCTGGCGACTCTGCTGGGGATCGAACCCAGAATCCTGGTTCAGGGTTCAAAATTTGAGCTTAGATGAATTGTTATAGTTGGCTTTATTTATTATCTGATTTTGTTACATGTTTGGGCCTAATGTGCTAAGTGTTGCTTTTACCGCTTTGATATCCTGTGGACTGTATATAAATTGCCACGAAACCTTTCTTCTCTCTGAGTCTTCTAAATCATGCAGGACTGTGCACTTCGTATGACTTCTCTTCTGTTAGAGTCATATCCCAAATTTTAGAACGAGGTTCGGACAAGTTGCAAAGCCGGTGAAGCTTCTGCATTCCCAGTACGCTGACCCCCTCGGCTCGAGCTGTCCGCTCGAGGAAGCCAGGTCTAGAACAATAAACCTAGGTTTTAAACCTAGTATAACAAGACCTCATGTCAGATCCCTAGTTGGAACGTTTGCTTGCATCACGTGCATTTGACTTTGGAGACTCAACACAGGGGGTGGGTCTGTCTAGGACAGGTGTACCAAAAATGAAAAGACCATCCTGATGCATCTTGCTTGCTACTTGTGCATTTATTTGATTTGGATTTGCATACCGACCGACTTTTGAGTAATGGGAGAAAGTTGGGAAAAAGAGAATAGCAATGTGAGGGTTAAGTGAGTTAAATCACCTATTTTGGAAAACCGATGTCCAAGTGGTACTGAAACTTTGCCGAATTTTTGAGAAAAATAAAAAAAAATGGTTTTGTTTTGAAAAATAGTTGGTTTTATTTTATTTGCCCGAACTACGCCAGTTTGATTCTCACCGGATGTGAGATACATAGGCAACCCCCATCGGGTCCAACTTCCTTTTTGCAAAAATAGCCCAAAAGAACAAAAAATTTAATTTTATTTCAAATAAGTAAGGTGATGTCATTCTTGTCTAAAATATCCGAATGTCCCCCAAAAGGGCGCCAGAAGGCCGTTTTTGCAAGAATAGCCACCTTTGGTCATTTTTCAAGGTTTTGGCCGGTTAGCGAACATAGCCTTAAAATCTTCGTTTTCGGAGTGCTGAAAGGCCGTATTGGTAAAGCCGGATATTTTTGTGAATTTTGAAAAATGGTCATGTTTCTTGAGTCAAAATGAGTCATAATTTTCTTTTAATGAAAATTACCCTAATAAATGTGCAGGATGAGCACAACTCAAAATGAACCTTTCTCAGTCCGTAAGGAGATCCCTTTGGAGCTACATATGTGGTGGCATGATATGGGGGAAGACAACAGAAAAATTGTGACAAAAGCATTAGGCGGTCTTGTCGGGCTCTTGAAAGTTAAGCCGAGAAAGGACATAATTGAGGCCTTGATACTATTTTGGGACCCAGCACATAATGTATTCTACTTTGCTGAATTCGAGCTAACTCCTACACTGGAAGAGATAGCAGGCTACGCCAGTTTCGATGGGAATCTTAGAAATCAATACCTAGTGGTACCTAGGGCAGTAACCCCTCACAAATTTTTGGACCTGTTAAGCATCAATCGGGACATCCGAGACGGAAATTTAGCTAAAGGATTCTGTACCTTCTACTTTTTGTACCGACTTTATGGGAATCCCCGTGGCTTCGAGACGCCAGATACTGGTCTTACTCACACGGGAAACCAAGACAAGTGGGAAGCTCGGAGAGGATTAGCTTTTATAATGGCGTTCCTGGGTACTTTGATTTTCCCCAGAAAAGACGGGAACATAGAGTTAGGACTAGTAGGGATAGCCGATTTTATGATGAAAAAGGCAAATGGGACCATAGTGCCGATGATTTTGGCAGAAATTTACCGAGCTCTGACCCTTTGTCGAGAAGGGGGAAAGTTCTTTGAAGGGTGCAATATGTTGTTACAATTATGAATGGAGGAACACCTTTGCCACTTTCCTGCATACTTGAATTGTGGTATGACTAGCCTCGAGTGCATTGAAAAACATGAAAAACGGGTAGTGGGTTATGAGTTCCCGAATGGTACGAAAGCATGGCATGCTCATTTGAGATATTTGACTGCAAATAAGATTGAATGGACATTTGGGTGGCTCTCAGTCAGTGAGGTAATTTATATGTCGGCTGAGGTATGATTTCTTCTATTAATGGGTCTTCGGAGTATCCAGCCTTATGCCCTGCACCGAGTTCTACGTCAGTTAGGTCGATACCAGACAATCCCATACGATGAGGATTCGAGTCGGCAGGTTATTGAGTTGGAACCAAAAGACGTTTTTCCAGAAGAAAGAGTGCATCGGATTTGTCATCAGTGCAGATTCTTAGAGCCTAGAACTCAAGTACGAGATCTATCCAAAGGCGAGATGGAGCCTAGTTACACTACGTGGTATGGTAAAATATCTTGAGTTCATCATGAACCCGAAAGGCCCACAAAGAAACCCCATGTCCAACAATTTACCGACGGAGCACAGGTGCAATGGGACTGGTTGACCAAAGAAAATGAGTGTCGAGCCACCATAGGCAGGCAGAAAAGCAAGTCATGGACCTTCAGTTTGAGAATGGGTTGCAAGTCGTCGTAGATAAAGACGAGAAGAAGAAGCTAACCTAGGAAAATGAAGCCCTCAAAGCTCAAATCTGGAAGATGAAAATAGCTGCTAGAAACCCGGAAAGAAGACAAGCGGATGAGATGCTTATAGGCAGTCTGAGAAAGAAAGGAATTGAGTGTCAAGAAGACCTAGAAAAGTCTGAAGCCAGCCTAGCAAAAGTTCGGGCTAAATTGACGGAAAATGTAAAAGGTCAGACACAGTTTGTGCAACAATTGAAGAGAAAGTATGAAGGGACAGTCACCAGCCTGAAAAGAAAGGTAACTACTCTTGAGAATGAGGCAGCCAAGCAGGCTAAAGATTTCAAAGCTGATAGGGAACACTATTATGATTTGATGGCTCAAATGGAGAAAGAAATGCAACAGTTGCAAAATCAACATCTCCATGATACTCAGGTGTTAGAAGCCCGGAATCAACAGGTCAGGCGTCTGCTTCAGGAAAAGGGTAGAATTCGAGAGCGGGTCAGAGCCATTGTCGACTACATTGTTGTGGAATGCCAAGCATGCGAGGATATGACTCGCACCACTTTCTTCGCGGCAGTGATGACGTTTGTCCGACATATAATGAGTGATTTGGAGAGGCTTCAAAGGGATCTTGCACATAGGCCTGTGGCGAGACCGAATGATGTCCCGCAGGCCCCATGAGCATTTAAGGCATTAATTTATTCATGATTTTCATTAGAGTCTGTTAGTCTATTTGCGAGCCTGTATTTTCTTTTAATGGAGTCTGTTAGTTGGTTTTTGAGTCTGTTGTTTTCACCTTCTGTCAGAGTCTGTTGGTCTTCTTTTGAGTCAGAGTCTGTTAATTTCCCTTTTTGAGTTTGTTAATTTTATAATTTGGTAGAATGAGTGGTTGTAATCAAAATTGTTTTATTTTATGGAAAAAATTTGAAAAATCACAAAATGTTTTGTTATTTATTTTATGCACTTATCTCCAAGAACTACGCTCGGTCTGATTCATGCGGGGTCATGATACGTAGGCAATCTCCATAGGATTTGACCATAACCAAAAGAAAGAAAAAAAAGAGTGATAAAAAAGATGAGGAAAATAAAAGGAGAGGAAAAATAAGGGCGAAAAGAAAAGGAAAAGAGAGAAAATAAGAAACCGTGAGAAGGAAACAATGGAAAAACAAGAGAGGGAAATGAGAGAATAAAACAAAGGAAAATCAAGCAAAGGAAGGCAAGAATGAAAAAGAAAAAGAAAAGAAAAAGGAGAGAGAAAAGAGAAGTTGCAAATGGAAATAAGGAAAAGCCGGGATGACGCAAGAAACCGATCAAATGCATAATAGAAACGGTTAACTGCCTAGGTGCATTCATTCCTCAAATGTGTGGTTGCTTATCTGTTAAAGTCCTAATCGCTAACAAGTTTGTTATTGATGAAATTATAGTTCAGGCAGGTGGTTAGTGTGATTGGCATTCTGGCAACTCACTCCTACAACACTCGGTTCCAAAACAAGCTGAATATGGCCAACCAGGAACTTGAGGCAAGTATTGTCGATCCGTCAAAAGAGGTGGAAGAATCAAAGGTTAATCTGAAAGATGAGTTGTATAAGCTGAAGCAGCAGATGGCTGAATTGTACCAAGCATGGGCAAAAGGGCACCCACCGCCAGCTTACCCCGCCAACCCTGCTTTTATCCCGCCATTGGCTCAGACCCAGGAACCACCCACTGTGAACTCATCTCCAGCCTTTCCCCTCTACCAACATTGCTACGGCACTACTTCCCATACATCACAAGCTCCACCACCCAAACAAGTCTCGTACCCTCCTCCACCAGCCCCTCTTGTTTTTGTGGCACCCCCACCTACTACATTACACCGATTCTCCAGTGAGCCTCTATTCCAAACTGACGAAAACCAGTGTTACCCCCTGGATCCCACTTTCAAGGTTCCCGAACCCTATTCCTACACTCCTCATTTTGACCTCCCTGCAGAAACTGAAAAACCATCTAAAAATGCCGAATAGGATGAGATGTTCAGGAAAGTTAAAAGCCTGGAACAGTCATTTAGAGACATGCGAGGGTTGGGAGGTCAAGTAGGTGTGGTCTAAAAAGGCCTATGTCTGTTTCTAGATGTGCAATTACCGACAAAGTTTAAGACGCCCAAGTTTGATTTGTATGATGGGAACGGTGATCCAGTGGCACATTTGAGAGGTTTTTGTAGCAAAATGAGGGGAGCTGGCGGGAAGGACGAGCTACTAATGGCGTATTTCAGTCAGAGTCTGAGTGGATCAACGCTAGAATGGTATACTCGGCAGGATCACGGAAGATGGTACACATGGGATGATCTAGCCCAGGCATTTGCTTGTCACTTCCAGTACAATCTTGAGATTATTCCGGATCGTCTATCTTTGACGAAACTTGAGAAAAAGCACAATGAGAATTTCAAGGAGTATGGTTTTAGGTGGAGAGAACAGGCAGCAAGGGTTTTCCAATGAAAGAAAGTGAAATGTTGAATTATTTTCTTCAAGCCTTAGAACCTACGTATTACGGTCATCTGGTATCAGATATAGGTAAGTCCTTCAATGAAGTGGTAAATATGGGTGGTATGGTAGAAGAAGGGCTCAAGACAAACAAAATCATGAGTTATTTGGCTATTAAGGCAACCACCCAGGCTATTCAAAGTGGAACTATAGGTGTAATTGGAAAGAAGAAGAAAGAGGGTGTAGCAGCGATTGATTCAGGAGCTTGGTTCGGACCTAGGGGCCAATCACATTACTATAACCAGCCTTGACCCCACCAGCAAACCTACCCTCATACCCCATATAGCCCACCACAATACTACTACCCATCACTAGACCCCCATTTTTCTGTCCACCATGCCCAAACATATAGCCAACCTCCGACCCACGCACAATGGCATGCACCAATCCCACAAAATACGTACCTAGCTCCACAAAATGCCTATCCACCCCCAAGAGACTACCAAAACCCTCCTGGATCAGGTTTCCGGCCCAACCAAGCATTTAAGAATAAGAGGTTGCAAAAGAAGAAAACCTTCATTCCATTGGAAGAATCCTATACCAGTTTGTTCCACAGGTTGCGACAATTGGGTATGCTAAGTCCGATCGAGCCAAAACTGCCAAATCCTCCCCCAAGGAACCTTGATCACTATTTGAATTGCGAATATTGTTCTGGTACTCTGGGGCACGACACAGAGAAGTGCTGGCAATTGAAAACGGCTATTCAAGAGCTCATTGATACTAATCGGATTGAGGTCCAAGCTCCGGAGGCACCCAATATCAACCAGAATCCATTGTCGGCCCATCCTGAGACAAATATGATCGAGATAGGGCATAGGAGAGGGTAGCCCAAAAAGCCTTCACAGACCATCATGATGATTTGGTCCAGTGAAGTCAGGCCGGTTGAAAAGCCAACAAGCGAGAAATCAGTGATTCGATTGAGTGGGGCAAATAGTGAACCATTTGTAGTAGCCAAAAAGGGGACCCTAGGTGATGTGGCAATAAAACAAGAAGTAGCTAAAGTGGTTGTGCCAGGAGTGGCGAACAAGCCTATTGTAATTGTGGAGGGTGCCTGCATAGACCCTAATATTATCAAGTCGGTAACTCAATTACCGATAGTCAACAGCAAGGCGGTCCATTGCAATTATGAACGGGTGATAGTGGCTTACAAGGAGAAAGAGGTCAAAGAAGAAGTTTGTGAGACCTATGGTCTGACTCGATCCCGGAGATGCTTTGCCCCCAAAGATTGAGAAAAGCTAAGAGCTCCAAAGACAACCCAGTGCTAGTGAAGAAAATTGTGACCGAGGAAGAAGTAGAGGAATTCTTGAGAAAGATGAAAGTGCATGACTATTCCATTGTGGAGCAGTTGAGGAAGACACCGGCTCAGATTTCACTATTGTCATTATTGATCCATTCAGACAAGCACAGTCAGGCTTTGATGAAGATCTTGAATTAGGGCCACGTCCTTGACAAAATCTCAGTAAACCACTTGGAAAAGATAGCTAACAAGATATTTGAGGTAAATAGAGTCATTTTTTCTGATGAGGAGTTGGCCATGGAGGGTACTGAGCACAATAGAGCCCTCTATCTCACGGTGAAATACGAATATTCCATGGTTACCTGGGTACTGGTCGACAATGGCTCCAGTGCGAACATTTGCCCTCTCTCCACTCTGAACAAATTGAAGGTGAATGATGAAATAATTCACAAGAACAGTATCTCCGTTTGGGGATTCCATGGTGGAGGGAAAGGTTCAGTCGGGGACATAGTGCTTGAGCTTACAATAGGGCCAGTTGAATGTACCATGGAGTTCTAGGTGCTCGATGTGGCTGTTTCTTACAATCTGCTGTTAGGTCGACCCTGGATTCATGCTGCAAAAGCGGTCACGTCTACTCTTCATCAAATGGTCAAGTTTGAATGAGATAGACAGGAAATTGTTGTGCATGGCGAGGATAATTTGTGTGCCCACAGTGATGCCATTGTTCTGTTCATAGAGTTTGAAGACGACAAGGGGCCATGGGTTTATCATGTTTTTGACACGGTATCGATAGAGAAAATTCCAGAAAGGAAGTGTGTTCCAATGCCGAGGGTAGCTGCTGCAGCAGTCATGGTAGTTGTTGAAATGTTAAAAAATGGTTTTGTACCAGGCAAGGGTTTGGGTGCATCTCTGCAAGGTATCATACAACCGGTATCTCTCCCCAAAAACTTGGATACATTTGGTTTGGGGTTTAAGCCCACAGTTGCGGACATAAAAAGAGCCAGAAAGTTGAAACAGAGGGCATGGGTCCTCCCAAAGCCCATCACACGTCTATCCAGATCATTTGTCAGGCCCGGCACCAAGAAACTCCCAGCAACAATAGTTCCCAGTTCTGTGGTTGGTCCTGATAAGGAGTTGCTTGAAAGGTTTGAGAAATTATTCGACGAGGTGAACATGGTGGAAGCTGGAGAGGGTTCTAGCAAGGCGGATGTGCAATTTGTTGGGCCTAGTGCAAAGATTAACAATTGGGAAGCTACTCCTCTCCTCACCAGGAAGGAGTTTTGGTACTTTGCTTTGATTTTCTTTTAGTTTATCTGGATTATTCCAGGGTTGTAATTCAGATTCTATGTTCCGTCCGTTTGGATGTATAAACCTTGTTATCTTTCAATTTCAATGAAATGCAATTTCCCTTTTTCCTCATTCCTGAAAGTTTTATTTTTGTTTTCTTTTCTTCCTTGTACAGCTCTTTTTATGCTGGTTTCAATAACATGACATGCATGAAGAATCTTTGGCCCAGTCTTAAAAGTCAGTCTAATTCTGAAATAGTAATTCAAGAAATAGAGTGTGATGACGAATCGAAATATGATGAGGATGAGGGCTTTGAAGAGATTAGTAAAGAACTAAGCCATTTTGAAGAAAAATCCAAGCCTAACCAGAGTGATACAGAAGCAATCAATTTAGGGAATCCAGATAATATCATAGAAACTAAGATAAGTATCCATCTTGGACCTCAACTCAGAGAGGAGATAATTAAAGCGCTATTTGAGTACAAAGACGTCTTTGCATATTCATATGACGACATGCCGGGTTTAAGCACTGACTTGATGGTTCATAAATTGCCCACTGACTGGGCATTCTCTCCCGTCAAGCAGAAGCTAAGGAAATTTAAGACTGATATGAGTGTGAAGATCAAAGAAGAGGTCACCAAGCAGTTTGATGCAAAAGTCATTCGGGTCACTCGATATCCCACTTGGTTAGCCAATGTAGTACCTGTGCCAAAGAAGGATGGCAAGACCAGGGTGTGTGTGGATTACCGTGATCTCAACAAGGCGAGCCCTACGGACAACTTTCCACTGCCAAATATCCACATTCTGATTGACAATTGCGCCAAACATGAAATTGGGTCCTTTATGGATTGTTATGCGGGCTATAATCAGACCCTAATGGATGAGGAAGATGTTGAGAAGACAACATTTATTACACCATGGGGAACATACTGCTACAGGGTCATGGCTTTTGATTTGAAAAATGTTGGGGAACTTACATGAGGGCAATGACAATCATATTCCACTACATGATACACAAGGAGATCGAGGTTTATGTGGATGATGTGATCATAAAGTCTAGAAAGTAGTCTGACCATGTCAAGGATTTAAGAAAGTTCTTCCAAAGGCTTCGCAGGTACAATCTTAAGCTCAATCTTGCAAAATGCGCATTTGGTATGCCATCTGGAAAATTGTTAGGATTCATAGTCAGTCGTCGAGGTATTGAATTGGACCCATCAAAGATCAAAGCTATTCGAAAATTGCCACCCCCAAGGAACAAAACTGAGGTGATGAGTTTGTTAGGGAGGTTGAATTACATCAGCAGGTTTATTGCTCAGCTTACGACAACTTGTGAGCCTATCTTCAAACTGTTGAAGAAAGATGTTGCGGTCAAGTGGACATATGAGTGTCAAGAAGCATTTGATAAGATAAAGGGGTATTTGTCAAACCCACCTATGTTGGTGCCACCAGAACCGGGGAGACCGTTGATTCTGTATTTGACGATTTTGGATAATTGGTTTGGTTGTGTGTTGGGTCAACATAACATCACCGGCAGGAAAGAGTAGACCATCTATTATCTCAGCAAGAAGTTTAGATCTTACGAGGTTAAGTACACTCACCTGGAAAGGACATGTTGCGCCCTAACTTGGGTGGCACAGAAGCTGAATCATTATTTTTCATCTTACACTACTTACCTCATCTCTCGTTTGGATCCGTTAAAGTATATATTTCAGAAGCCTATGCCTACAGGGAGGCTCTCAAAGTGGCAGATCTTGCTCACAGAATTTGACATCGTCTATGTGACTAGGACCGCGATGAAAGCCCAGGCATTGGCCGATCATTTGGCTGAGAACACAGTGGGTGAAGAATATGAGCCTTTGAAGACTTACTTCCCTGATGAAGAGGTAATGCATATTGATGAGTTGGAACAAGTTGGAGAGCCAAGTTGGAAACTCTTCTTTGATGGAGCTGCTAACATGAAAGGCGTTTGGGATAGGAGCAGTGTTAATTTCTGAAACAGGACATCACTACCCTGTTACGGCTCAGCTTCGCTTCTACTGTACTAACAACATGGCTGAGTACGAGGCATGCATTTTGGGCTTGAGGTTAGCTACAAACGTGGGTGTCTAGGAGGTTTTGGTCTTGGGGGACTCGGACTTTCTGGTACATCAGATTCAAGGGGAATGGTAAACACGAGATTTGAAACTCATACCGTACCGGCAATATTTGCATGATCTTTGTCAATGTTTTCAATCAGTAGAGTTCAGGCATATTCCAAGGATCCATAATGAAATTTTTGTGCTTTGGCTACCTTGGCGTCAATGCTACATCATCCGGATAAGGCTTATGCTGACCCGTTGCATATTCAGGTCCATGATCAGCATGCTTACTGTAATGTGGTAGAAGAAGAACTTGATGGTGAGCCCTGGTTTCATGATATCAAGGAATATATCAGGATGGGGGTGCATCCGATACAAGCCATAGGTGATCAAAAGAGAGCAATTCGGCGGTTAGCGAGCAGATTTTTCTTTAGCATAGGGGTTTTTTACAAAAGTACTCCGGATCTTAGATTGTTGAGATGCGTAGATGCTAGACAAGCCACAACTATCATGACCGAAGTACATTCTGGAGCCTGTGGACCACACATGAGTGGGTACGTGCTGGAAAAGAAGATTCTACGAGCAGGTTATTATTGGCTCACTATGGAGCGAGATTGTATCAGTTTTGTGCACAAGTGTCATCAATGTCAGGTGCACAGAGATTTGATTCATTCTCCACCATCTAAATTACACACAATGTCTGCACCATGGCCTTTTGTTGCATGGGGCATGGATGTTATTGGACCAATCGAGTCAGCAGCATCCAATGGGCACAGGTTCATTCTGGTGGCCATTGATTATTTCACCAAGTGGGTCGAACCTAAAACTTTCAAGTTTGTGACCAAGAAAGCGGTGGTCGATTTTGTGCACTCAAATATCATTTGTCGGTTCAGGATCCCGAAGGTAATCATCACATATAATGGTGCTAATCTCAATAGTCATCTGATGAAAGAGGTATGTCAGAAGTTTAAGATTACACATCGCAATTCCACCCCATACCGCCCCAAGGCGAATAGAGCAATCGAGGAAGCTAACAAGAACATAAAGAATATACTTTGGAAAATGGTGGAGGGTTCTAGACAGTGGCATGAAAAGCTGACTTTTGCATTGCTGGGTTATCGTGCTACTATTTGTACTTTAGTAGGGGCAACTCCTTATTTGTTGGTATATGGCACTGAGGCGGTGATACCTGCGGAAGTTGAAATCTCATCCCTTCGGATTGTCACTGAGGCCGAAATGGATGACAATGAATGGGTCAAAACTCGCTTGGAACAGTTGAGTTTAATTGATGAGAAGATATTGGCAGCAGTTTTTCATGGTCAGTTGTACCAACAGAGAATGGCAGGAGTATATAACAAGAAGGTGCATCCACGGAAGTTTGAAGTGGGTCAGTTAGTATTGAAGTGTATCCTTCATAATCAGGCTGAAGCAAAAGGCAAGTTCGCCCCAAATTGGCAGGGGCCGTTCATCGTAACGAGAGTGTTGTCCAATGGTGCTTTGTATTTAACAGACATAGAAGGCAAATGTGTAGAAATGGCCATCAATTTCGATGCAGTCAAGAGATATTATGTATTATTTCTTGATTTAAATTGTATTTGTTTGTACTTGGCATATTTTGAATATTGGAATGACGAAGGCATTTTGTTCTGCTATCTAGACACTTTATCATTTGTTCTCCCTTTGAGCCTTGTTTATTTCCTTTCATACCCCTCTTTTGGAATCAGTAGCAAAGATCAGAAACACAGACGTGAAAGACAAATAAAGGAAAAGAGAGAAAGGAAAAGAATGAAAAGAGAAAGAAAAAGAAGAAACGAAAAAGAGAAAAAAAAAGAAAAACAAGAAGAAAAGAAGATAACAAAACAACAAGAAGAGAAAAAGAAAGCAAAAAGAGACAGAAAAGAAAGAGAAAATCACAACAGCAAAGCAGTTTCTGTGATATGAACTACGTTCGACCTGATTCCTTTTAAGGATACGTAGGCAGCCTCACGGTTCGGTCCCATCAAAACAAAAATCCAAAAGTCCCCAAGCAAAGAAACTGGGGCAGAAGTTGTAGTTGTTACAAGAAATTTGATTCTGAAAGTTGTAATTTTGAACCCATTCGAATTGTTTCGAGACTTTTGACACCCTTTCTTTCTAACCCTATCCAAAAGCCCATGTTATGGTCCAAAGAAAGACCTTCTGATCAGTCTTCGAGAGATGCCAAGTCGAGCAAGTAGAGGTGATTCATATCAGGGGCAACACTCTGGTCCAAGCAAGAAAATGAAAAATGAGAGAGTCTTATTGGTGAAAACCATCACGGGCACCGTAAGGCGACGGGATTTGAGAGAAATAATAATGAGAGAGTCTTATTGGTGAAAACCTTCATGGGAACCTTGAGGCGAAAGTAAGTTGAGAGATGAACAAATGAGAGAGGTCTATCAGTGAAAACCCTTCAGGGCACCGCAGGTCAAACAAGGTCAGGGTTTTGGCAAAGAAATTGGGTTTTAAAGATCTCAGAACAAAGTATGGAAACTGAAAGTTGATTGGTGGGACAGATTGGGCCGATTAATCCGAAATGCATGTCATGATCATTGGTGCCAGCTGCTCCACTCAGATAAGTCTCTTTTCTTTTTCCCCTTCAGATAGTCTTCCAATTTTGGATTTTTCTTATCTTTAACTCCGCGATTCATTGCATTTCATTTCTTTTGGGTTTATTTCTCTAAGATGTTCCCAATGTCAGTTCTGTTTAGCAAATAAGAAGGAATTTCAAAGCTTACTCCCAACTTCCAAAGTTACACAAGGAACAGGGCGGCCAAGGCATTGCTAGAGATAGTATGATGTGAAATAGGGTATAAAGGTCAGAGGAAGTTTCATCGGTGAAATAGTGTGGTAATTTCGTGGGAAATGCAGAGGTTCAAATAGATGGGGCAGAGATGTAACACAACAGTTTAGGTATAGAACACTCGGGTCATCCAATGTCATGGGGTTTGAAAGTCAGTCGGAAAGTCAAGCAGTTCTTGGCTAGTTCAGGAGAAGTCAGTCAAAACAAAGCACGACAACGGGGAGGTCATTTTCAGCAAGAATGGCACAAACTAACCACCATATTTTAAACTAACAAGATTTTTCTTTGATTAAAACAGGGGCGGGAAATTTCTATTATTTCAGAGAAACCTACCGTAAGGAAAGGCAAGCACCAGACAGGTTTGACTGTAAATTTTTAGGACCCTCCTAGAAAATGGGACCTAGTTTAAAATTCAAAACAATCATGAGTAGCAAAATCTAGCATGAATGTACCCCAAGGAATATAAGATGGTTTTAAAGTTCGCATGTTGGAGATAGGATTTAATTAGTAGTTGTCAGGACCCTCCTGAGTAATGGGACCTAGCTTTAAAATTTCTATTGGATAACAAACTTTAGCGTAAGTTCTGGTGTAGGCTAATATAATGTAGCCATAAAATTGTCACTCTTAAGATAAAACTTGACTTTTGATTTTCAGGACCCTCCTGGATAATGGGATGTAATTGTAAGACCTTCTTAGATAACAAGATTTAGCGGAAGTCATACCTTTGGAAAACATAATTTAGCTTTTAAAAACTGTCATTTAACTAGGAGTTTTCAGGACCCTCCTGGATAATGGGATCTAACTTTCAAATTTTTAGTAATATTTGGTAACATGATTCAGTTTAACACTCACAGATGTGCCCAGCTACCAAACTAGGGTAGAAAACTTTCTTTGTTTTGTCTATTTTTGTTGAAATCAGGCACCCACTTGGAGAACCGGGAATACATTTCAAGTTCAGCAATCAGGCGCCCACCTGGAGAGCACGGGAATACATTTCAAGTTCAGCAATCCCACCTGGAGAGCACGGGAATACAATTCAAGTTCAACAGTCAGGCGCCCACCTGGAGAGCACGGGAATACAATTCAAGTTCAGCAGTCAGGCGCTCACCTGGAGAGCACGAGAATACAGTTCAAGTTCGGCAGTCAGGCGCCCACTTGGATAAAAGGGAAAGCATCTCAGATTACAATTCAAGTCAGCAACAAAGGAATTTCACGCGGAGAGTACGTGTCGACAAAGCAACAGGAACTACAAGATCAAGTTCGAAGATATAGATAGGACTCTTATAATTCATAGATCATAGTTTAGTCCAGCTTGTTTTATTTTGTCATGGTGTAATAAGGGGTTCAGTAAGTAGTAGCAGCAGTAGCAGTAACAGTAAAATCACAGCTTCATGGTAGTCCCAACTACCAAAGCTTCCCGAACTACACTGACCTGATTCCTTTATAGCCAAGGATATGTAGGCAACCTCGGAAGCAGGGTGCGGTCAAAGTTTTCAAAAATGCTTCCCACGGAGTATTCAAACGGGCAAAAATCGCTCGTATCCGCTCACTTTATCTTTGCACGAAAACTCTTCGTGTTTCCGAGCAAAGAGGGGCAACTGTGAGCACGTGATTTTTTCCCTATATGAATTATTCCCACAAATTCAAGATAAAATAATTTTTCCATTGTTTGCATTTTTGTGGCATTTTCCATCAATTGTTCGCATTTGTCTGTGCATGTTTATTTTATTTAATTAATGAAAAAATACAAAAATATGTTGTATTTGCATTTAGGATTTAATTTTACATTTCTTAATTAAGTATTAAATCAGTTATTTTATAAGAATTGGAAAAATCACAAAAATAGTTATTTTTGCACTTTTAATTTTAATTTTTGAACTTCGGTAGTTTTTCTTTTAATTAGTTTCTTAATTATTTATGGTAATTATTATTTGGATTTAATTAAAGCACTTTGATAGGTCAATTTGATTTTTTATTTTAATTTAGGTTTTTATTTTTAATTGTGAAAAAAAAAAGAGAAAAGAAGAAGGATTTAAAAAGGAGAAATGAATTAAAAAAAGAAAATTGAAATAAGAGAAGGAAGTCTTTTGGGCTAAATCCAATCAAGACCCCCAAGTCCAATTTCTGAACACCCAAAAACCGTCCAAAGACAGCCCAAACCCGCCTTCACCCGGTCTGGTTCCCCTATACAAACCAAACGACGCTGTTTTGTTAGCTTTGAATCTGAGCCGTCGATCTCCCCTCGATCGAACGGTTCGGAACTGACTCTTCCCCCATATAAATATGTCTGAACTGTTGCGTTGCCCCCCTCTCACTCACCTCGTCTCTTCAGAGACTCCTGCCAGAACCCTAACCCACCACCCCTTTTCTCTACCACCTTAGACCTAGCGGTGCCACCTCCTCTCACCCTCAAATCAACACCACACCATCTCCAAGCCCCCCCCCCCATTCCGAATCCCCACTTAGTTTCTTTCAAATACCCCCAAAACCTCTCGAATCTTAAATCTAGGGTTCGAGTTCTAGAGGTATAAGTCAAGTTCATCCATGCAAGGTCATCCCTCTAGTTCCTCCGAGTATTCAAAGCCTGGTTCAACTCAGAATGGTGTTATTCGTGTGTTCTTAACAAAGAACAAGCGATTTATACCATTTTGGGATTAAATCAGAACTACCCGGTGATTTCAAGTTTAAATCGGTAAGTTTCTTGTCTTTATTCGCCTTTTTGTTCATCTTTCTGCCCCACCTCTTCTTCTCCTTTTCTTCTCTAGCATGCCCCGACTAAAATCAGCTTCGAGTTTAGTTCTCCTGTTGAGGCAGTTTGCTTTCGTGTGTGGCTGTGTATTTATTTCCGTTTCATTTCCTCAGTTTTTCTTTTAAAAATCTTAACCAATATCCTCTGTTTCTCTTGATTTTATGATAACCATTTCTGGTAAAATAGCTTAGGTTAGATTGTTAATAAACTGGGAATTTAGTGTTAATTTCAATCTAGTATTTTTAGCTTAAGAAAAATCATCACTCGTAGGTTAGGTTCCATGTTCTGAAATCACTCAAATATTTCCTCGTTCTGCTTATCATTAATTTGGTTGGGTTTCTAACTCCTTTAGGTTTGGGCCTAAGGTTCATTTGATTCGTTCATTTGGACCTGAACATATGGGTCATTGACCCATGACCCATACCCATAGGTTTCAGCAGTAAAAACAGGGTCAGTAAGGGGTAATTTGGGTAGTCCAGTCTAGGAAATCTTTGTATAACTGAAATGGAAGCTGACTTTGGGATTGTTTTGAAAATCTGAAAACTAAATAGGGATATCTAGGCAAAAATGAAAACATGAAAAGGGCTTAAAGGGAAATTTAAGTCTCTACTAGCTGCCCTATTTCCTTGCCTATAAAGGTACATTGTCTTGCCTTTCAAGGCAGAGATCAGGGAGATAAAAATACAGAAAAGAGAAACGGCTTAAAAAATTTAGTGAAAAAGACTGTTCTATTAAACTTCATCAGTGATGTTTTTCAATTTCTGAAAACAATAGTTACAGGTTTTATGATTTGAAATGGATTGACATTGGGTTTTGAGAAGTTATTGTGGTTCAAGTTTGTTGAGGGTCACTATTCCATTGGTTTTCGAGTTGATTTTATGGTCCTAATTGCTGAATCTGGGTTTGAATGTGGGCTAGAAATAGTTTGAAAATTGTTTTGCTGTTTGGGTCTTGGGTTGAAATCATTGCAGTATAGTTCATTTTCACTGGCTTAGAGTTGTTTTCCTTCCTGGGATTTTCTACTGTTTCATTGGTTCTATGAGTTGATTTCACTGCTCAACTAGTTGAATCTGGGACTTTCATCTGCTGCTGTTTATTTGTTGACTGTTCACCTCTATTCTTCTTTGTGCAAATTCCAGGTACATGCTCTGAAACCTGCATAATGTGATCTTCAAGTTGAACGTGAAATGAATAATGGAAGTTGGAAGTTTGATATTCAGTCGTGTGTGTTGTTTATGTGTTAAGCTTGATATTCAAATCTTCTTCTCTATGTAAATCTTAGCTTGTCATTCTAAATACTAATGTTGTTTAAGTTCCTATGCATCTAATGTGTACAATATACGGATATTGTTAGTTAGATTTAGTAGTAGCCTATTCAGCTTGAATGGATTCTTCGATTACTGAAGTCACACAGATGCGACTACTACTGTAGATGCAGAATTGGTATTGCCCTTTTAGTAGTTTGTTAGAAATACATTTTGGTTATAATAGTTGAATTCTTAAAACTCCTGAAGCATGGGAACTATTAAGGATTAATTGTAGGCTATATGGTAGCATAGTATTGATTTTCAAGTGTTAAAGAGGCTTATTATCATGATCGATCACATAAGGCAAGGCAGGTTCTAGTGATTGTCTCGGCGGAAAATGTTATTTTAAATTTGAGTCTGATGTTAGAAGGTTAATTGGGATCTAAGGTTAGAATTAAGAATAGTAACCATGCCAAGCTATTGTCTGATTTCACATTCAGTAAAGAATGAAGTTCGTGCTCTTGAAAATCTGTATAATCACTAATTGATTATTTGATGTATGTATGCAAAATTGATAAAGGTTTAGATAATTCAGTACAATTCCTGTCGGTTGAAGCTATTTGCGGTTGTTTTAAATGACGAATCTCCATGCATAATTAGTGATTTATCCTATGCAAAATATGGCCATTGTCGGCATCTTCTTCTCTTTAAAAAAAACCCCAAATGCCATTTTCGTACTTGTTTGGGTTCGAACTGCCCACCCTTAGCTTCCATTTGGTGCGCGTCTCACCAATGCTCACCTTTTGGGCCTGAGCGGATTTTAATATAAAGCTTTGTAATGTTGTTGTCTTGCAACCATACCGGGCTCATTGGGCCCAGGCTCAAAATAACCGGAACTTGGATTTTGGGTTAAATGCCTCTTTAGTTCGATGTTTACCAATTTGTTAGTAGGATTGATATTTTATTTAATTGGGGTAGAAGATCGACAAATTTTCTTTAGTTGATGTATTGGGTTTGTCAAAAATAAATTGGAAGTGTGCTATATTAGGTGGCATAAATAGTTTATGGCCCTCCGAACTTCAGTTTGAATACCTTCTTAAAACAGAATTGAGGTATGTCGCGCCAAATAAAATCTCAAATGTGTGGCCCTCATTTAATTATTTCCTTTAAAATTCTTAGAATTCGAGGCATGCCATTTAGCAAACCTTATATGGCCCTCACAAAGTTAAAAATGCGTAGTTGCTTTAGGCGCGTTATTTTAATAATATTACCTTCCTAAACTCGAATGCGCATTTCATGTGACCCAAATCCAAATCTCAATAACGTTGAATAAAATGTGTTTCGGATTGCGGGTGCATTTCATGTTGCGCGGTCCAAAGACATGTTTTAGACGACGTTAAAATCTTCCTTAAAATAAATAAAAATGGTTTTAAAGTTAAAATACGCATAGGTTCAAAATGTTTTAAAATCAGATAATTATGCCAATTATAGCAGTTGAGCGAGCGTGCTAGAACCACGGAACTCGGGAATGCCTAATACCTTCTCCCGGGTTAATAGAATTTCTTACCCAGATTTCTAGTTCGCGGACTGTAATATAGAGTCAATATTTTCCTCGATTCAGGATTTGAACCGGTGACTTGGGACACTATGAATTATCCTAAGTGGCGACTCTGAATTTTTAATAAATAAATAATCTCATTTCGATTGTCACTTAAATTGGAAAAACTCCCTCACTCCCTTCCAGGGTAGTAAAAAAGGAGGTGTGATAGTGTCTAACACCTTCCCCTTGGGATAATTTCAGCCCTTACCCTATCTCTGGTTATCAAACAAACTTAGAAATGAACCCTATAGGTGTCCTAATGCACCTTAAATCATTAGATGGCGACTCTTCAAATGCAAAACCCAATTCCCAAAAGGAATGAGTTGTCATATACCCCAAATGTCATAAGCCTGATTTTCCGATGCGAAGAGGAAAAAAGGGGGCACGACAGGGTGGTATGACGGTGGTAAAAAATGATAACAATGAGCTGATCTCTACGAGAACCGCCACAGGCTAGAGAATTTGTATGGACCATAGGAAATTGAATCTGGACACCCGGAAAGACCACTTTCCACTTCCCTACATTGATCAGATGCTTGACAGACTGGCAGGGAGGTCCCACTTCTGGTTTCTGGATGGGTACTCAGGGTACAACCAAATCTCCATTGCACCAGAAGATAGAGATAAGTCCTCATTCACATGTCCATATGGGATTTATGCCTTCCGGAGGATGCCTTTTGGCCTATGCAATGCACCCACCACATTCCAAAGGTGCATGATGGCCATATTCACCGACATGGTCGAAGACACAATGAAGGTGTTCATGGACGATTTCTCAGTGGTAGGAAACTCATTCGATGAGTTCCTTACAAACCTGACCCGAGTATTGAAAAGATGTATCAAGACTAACCTTGTACTTAACTAGGAAAAGTGTCATTTCATGGTACAAGAGGGTATAGTCTTAGGACACTGGGTATCAAGCAAGGGAATCGAGGTGGATCGTGCTAAAGTTGATGTGATAGCAAAGCTACCACCCCCACACTAGTCAAGGCAATCAGGAGCTTCCTCGGGCATGCCAGTTTTTACCGGAGATTCATCAAGGACTTCTCAAAAATTGTCAACCCTCTCTGTAAGTTGTTAGAAAAAGATCGCTCTTTCATATTTTCTGAAGATTGCAGGATAGCATTCGAGGAGTTAAAAAAAAGGCTAGTCACAGCACCCATTATTGCCCCCAACTGGGAGCAACCATTCGAACTCATGTGTGACGCCAGTGACTATGCAGTGGGGGCAGTGCTAGGACAACAGAAAGACAAGATAATGCACCCAATGTACTATGCCATTAGAACGTTGAGTGGAGCCCAGCTGAACTACACTGTGACTGAAAAGGAGATGCTTGTTGTGCTTTTCACATTCGACAAGTTCAAATCATACCTGATTGGCTCTAAGGTAATTGTATATACTGATCATGTTGCTCTCGGGTAATTGATTGAAAAGAAGGAGTCCAAACCGCACCTGATTTGTTGGGTGCTGTTACTGCAAGAGTTCGACCTGGAGATTCATGATCGTAAGGGCACGGAAAACTAGGTCGTTGATCATTTATCGCGACTTAAATGAGATAAAAATCAGTTGAAGTAAAGGATATTTTGGAACATTTCTAGACGAGCAGCTACTCGCTATAAGCCTTGAGGAAGTGCCATGGTATGCAGACTATGCAAATTACCCGACAAGCGGTATAGTTCCTGTTACGCCCCGCAGTATTACGTTGATGTTATGCCTTGCAGTATTACATTACGGTGATGTCACGCTCCGCAATATTAAGTTACGACAATGTTGCACCCTGTAGTATTGTGCGTTAAAATTTGTTGAAAGGTAATCGACATCAGTCCAAGGAAAAGATTATTTGGAGATTATAAGGATGTAAGTGATGAATAAGTTCATGAAGGTGAGAAGGGAAGCAAGTCGAAGAAAATGACTTTTTGTCCAAGTTTGGCATTTTGGGGTAAAATACGGCCCGAGCTAAAATACGTAGTATTTATGGACTAGTACCATGAAAGGTACCATATGACTACGGTAGTATAACATATGAAGTATTTTAATAATAAATAGAATTTTAAGCAATTTGGGGTAATTTTTAAATTGTGCGGGTAATAGATTAATTATCGGGTAACGAAACATTACCCGATTAACTAATAAGTGGATAAAAATTTATAATTATCTCCAAGCCCCTAACATGGCAACAAGCCACCCCAAGCTTGATGACTCTTAAAACTTATGAATTATGTGGCAAAGATTTAAGGATTCAAGGCTATAAGTACATTAGGTCTCATATTTGCTAAGAGGTCTCATATTTTATAAGGGATAAAATACCAACTCAAAGGGGAACCTTTGGAGAAGTTATTAACGGCGGAATCATGAAGGGATATTTTGACCCATTACGTTGATTAAGAAGCGATTTGGGGAAGGAGTATATGTCTGCAACTTTAATTCAACATATTTTATATTAGAGATTATAGTGCTTCTTTAAGTTGAGTATAAAGTTTATAAGATTCATCAGTTTCTCAAGCTATTTTAAGTTAAGACCACTGCTATTGATGGAGACAAAATGATATAGGGAGCTGAAATTTTATGCAAATAACGTAAGCTTCAGAGAAGCTTTGAATTGTGGCAATGAATGAGAAAAGGGGGAAAAAGAAAACTTTTACTACGAGTTAGAAGGGATTTGACTTGGAATATCCATTTTTGGATTGAGATTTCATAAGCAACATAAGATTTTGCAATTGTAAGGGAGTATGGTGCAATCTTTCTCAAGGGAATCGGTTCAGGTATGTTAAGGTTATCCCTTCTTTCTTTTGGCATGGTCCATATGATATTGAAGAAACGAGCAAACACATAGTTTCCATAAATTACTCTATTCATAGAAATAGTAGGGGTGTCTATATTCTTGATTCCCCATAAAAAATATTATTATCTTCTGCTCATGGGTCTCAGAATAATACGCAGTTGGAAAAATTTATCTGGAAGGAATATTGAAATTATTCCATATTTTTCATGCATTTCATACATGTGCATTGACCCATGACTAGATGACGTTATATACGCGTATATATGTATGTATATATATGTATATGGGATATGAGAAAGGTTATAGCGTTATATATGCACCACCACCTGATCAGCTGGTATACGATGATGATTTTGCCCACAGTGTCCGATATGATATGATGGGATGCCCTCAAAGGCTGATGATGTTATGAAACATGTACCTATGCACGACATGACATTCATACGCATATGCATGATGCTAAAAGTAATTTATGCTTTACAAAGTTATTCAGACTTACAGGTTGAGTCATGTACTCTATATTTCTTCCATGTCTTTTATGTACTTATTTATGTGCCTTACATACTCGGTACATTATTCATATTGACGTCCCTTTTGCTTGGGGAAGCTGCATTTCATGCTCGCAGGTCCCGATAGACCAGTCGAGAGCCCTCCAAGTAGGCTATCAGCTCAGCGGAAGATGTTGGTGTGCTCCATTTGCTTCGGAGTTGCTTGTTTGGTTAGTATGATTTAGCCGTGTATTGTTTGGTATGGCGGGGCTCTATCCCGACCTTTATGGCATTTATGTACTCTTAGAGGCTTGTAGACATATGTCTTATACGTGAAAGATTGTACGGCCTTGCCGGCCTATGTTTCGAGTTTATAAATAACCATGTTGGCCTATTAGGCCCGTATGTCATGTGTATATGATAATATAATAATAAAGATACGTTACGTTGGTACTCGGTTGAGTAAGTTACCGGGTGCCCATCGCAGCCCATCGGTTTAGGTCGTGACAAAAGTGGTATCAGAGCAGTTATGTCCTAGGAAGTGTACAAGACGTGTCTAGTAGAGTCTTGTTTATGGGTGTGTCGTGCACCACACTTATAAGCAAGAGGTTACAGGGCATTTAGGATTGTCACTCATTCTTCTTACTCTAGATCGTGTGGTAGAGCTCACTTATAAGAATTCAAATTCCGAAAATCTATCTTATTCATAATAATACGATGCATGCATTTGGAAAGAAGGTTGGAGAGAAAGATAGTTGTGGAAGAGCTGAGTCAGGGAATTGAATTTTTGTATGATGCCTACGATAAGTAAATATGAGGTCTTTAGCAGATCATTGGTGTACTGAAAGGTGTAAGCTTCCTGATAAGAAGCCTTAAGGCAGGAATGCCTATCCATTTTTATGGTAAAGGACAATGAGAGATTAATAATATAAGTACAAGTTTCAGCAAGTAAAAGGAGCAAGGTGAAAAAGGGTACGAGGTACCCAGTTAATGAAGGTTAATGTTTATAATTGAGGTAGAGGAATATAAGCTTTTTGAGTTATATTCAATAGTAACGGAGGTATATACAATTGGTCGCACCCCTTCCAGATATGCCCTATGAGGGTTAACAAAAGTAGTATAAGAAGATATGATGGATGAATTAATTGCGTCAGTTGACATTTCCGAAGGATATTGCAAATGTGCTAATAGATCTCTTTATGAGACACCTAGATGGTGCACTATAAAATAGTGCAGCCAGATATGAGTACTACAAAGATATGCACTATAAGCCTTGAAGGGCTAAATATTACCTTAGTGTGGCTAGCGTCCCTAGTAAAGCGAGAATGTTAAGCAACTTGAAGAGCCATTGGATGGAGCAAAGGGAAGCTAAAAGCAAAAAAATGTCGTATTGAAGTTTTCACAAGAAAAAGGATATACAAAAATAATAGCAGAGTAATGAGAAGAGAGATAAGGAAGCATTATGAATAAGGTGTGATACATGGATGATAACGGTAGAGTGTTACAGAACCTATAGTCAAATGAAGAAAGAGATGAAAGGTGATGGGCCTTAAGTCAACAAAAGAATATAGGCCATAAAGTCATATCTTCATTTCGAGAAATAAGTTCGCAACTCTAGTGTGATTACCAAGAGGAAAAGTTAGACCCTCAGAGTAATAGAAATTAATATGGACTGGTGAACAAGATAAGCTAAATATGAATTAGGGACTGAATGATTTGATAATAGTCAGCATCATGAGAATTTCAGATCGTGGTCTGGAAATAATAGGACGGACAACAGAAGAAGATTCATGAGAAATTTAAAGAATGGTCATTCAGAAAGACGCATCCCTAAAGCAAGCAATGTTAGCAAAAGCTTAAGGGATTGTATGTACCAGTTACCTTAGTGTTACCCTCGCGAGTAAGGAAATTTGTCATCCTTGGTACATAAGGATTACCGCAAGGTGAGTAACGGCCATCGATAATGTGAAAGGATGCCAAAGATGAAGAGTTAAAATATTTATAGGTAGGTCATTGTATCTCCACCTCTTAGTACTCCCCTAAAGGGGGGAATATGGA
The DNA here is from genome assembly GCF_000715075.1 of Nicotiana tabacum. Classification (NCBI taxonomy): domain Eukaryota; kingdom Viridiplantae; phylum Streptophyta; class Magnoliopsida; order Solanales; family Solanaceae; genus Nicotiana; species Nicotiana tabacum. The sequence goes on from NC_134082.1 coordinate 22,638,904, forward strand.
ATGATAAAAGGAAGAATGCGATAAAAAATGAGAAAGGGATGAGATTGCACTTATCCAAATTCTACAGATATGCTACGATTCCAGAACGTTATGCAAACGCATGTCAAGGAGAAGAACTAAGGGTTCCCGCCAAGATGTTATTGATAATTGAGGATCCAGTGCGCGACGTAAGTTAAGACCAAGGAAATAACCCAAGAAAGATTACGAGGAATATTGATATAAGAATGGGCCAATGAGTAGTTAGTGGTTAGGAAGATCCCAGTTATGGCTAAATAGGAGGTTATAGACTAGTCATCAGATCATGTAAGATAAACATACTAGAACCCAACATGAAGAATTCAGCCTCAAAGAATATCATTATAATACTTGAGATATATTCAAACAAGAGTCGGGGTAGTTAAAGGTACCGTATGAGTGTTACGGGGATAAAAGAAAGTGCCATTAGGAAGGCAGTCAAAATATCAATTCAGAAGCAACCATACAATCACAAGGACATGGAAGTAAGTAACTACAGATGACTATATTCAAGTAAGGACATCAAAAAGGTCCGTAATAAGCTCACAGCTTTACGAGAGTCAAGGGTTCTCCCTACGTACTATAACAAAAAACTTTCTTAGGAGATAAGAAAGAAGGTTTCAACCTAAGCACAACGACCTAAAGAGGAAATGGTCATGTAACAACTATCTAGCAACAACATTGTAAGCACTCTAAAGGAAAGTGGACCCTACTATGGATAATGAACGGGAAGAAAAATAAAAAGTAATATTCGAATGTCATATGAGTTGCATGAAAACTCTAGCATGCGTGGGAACTAAGATAAGCTAAGTATGCATGCAACAAAGGGGCAAAAAGACCAGGAAAGGTACAAGCTTACTTTGAAGAAAGCTAAGAAGGAACGAAAGAAATTATTCGATCAATGATCCCGAGTTGGTGACATTATGAATGCACTTAAGAGTTTGGAGTTTTATACCTGCATCATATATAGCCGTAGAAGATTCTGGTATACGTTAAAAGAATTGAGCCCATGTCATAGATGAAGGATTGGATTGTTAAAGGATTTTATCATAAATATCCCTCAGTGCCTATGAAAGGCTAAAGTAATAACTAATACTAGGAGCCGCAAGTCGGAAGATATGTTAAGCCTACATAGAGGCCGATCAGAAAGAAGAGGAGACTAAAGAGTTACATCGACTAAGCAAAACAGGAAAGACCAAGAGAATTATAGATCTCAAGATCACTCTTAAGTAGCAGAGGTATAAGAAAGATAGTACAGTAGCCATATTTTATAATAGCTCTATGATGAAGCCAACTGAAGAGTACCAGCCTCATAAGAAGTCAGTACGAAGCTCCCACCGGATTGTGTATGCACCAGAGGTGTAAGAATTATAATAGAGTTTCAAGTTATGGACGTGAATTATACCTATGTGGAAGGGAGGTCAGGAAAGAGATAGAAGATACGATGCGAGATTTTAAGGTAAGTAAGGTAAAAGTGAACAACATACGAGATATTCAAAGGAAGAAGATCGTGAATAGTCCATACTTCAGATAGAAGGCTATAAGCACAGGGATCCAATAACCGGGAATGATAGCGGTATCGTCGGCGGCATGTCTTCCAGCCTATGGTTTCTAAGTACTAAGAGATCTAGTTAAGAGAATAGAGAAAAGTTGGAGACGATGTGATGTTTCGCTTGACATTCCAGAATAACATAAGGAAATCTATGGTGCAAGCAATTTGAAGGAAAGTTTATAAATGGATATGGATAGGTCGCAAGCTAAAGTATGGTAGAGCAGACAGTTTCTCTATGTTATACAAAGCTCACTATAGCCTTAATGAACTCAAAGGAGTCTAAGATTAATAGCACTTAGAAGGAATGAAATGCTGACCTGGTAATAAAATAAGGGTATAATTGTGATAGATAAAGAATGACGTTTGGGCCTTCGTTTGAATAATGATTTGGAAAAAAAAAGAAGGAGAAAAGATTTTGTTGGCGGCACGAAATTAGGATACCCCCATAAGGTGAATCACATTGAGATACTATGAAATACGATTATGGGAATCACTTCGAATATTCCTTGAGGTAACGTAAGTCCTAGGGGCAAAGTATTATGTAAGAAGTTTCAAGTTATCAGTGGTATATTGTAGATCAATATTAAGGTGAATCAACACTGGATGGACAAAGTCACAAAGTATGAGATGAGATTAGGCCGTCATTTTAAAGATGAGAAGTAATGAGGAAGCATTAAAGGACTTAAATTTATACATATGGAATAAGCAACGAGAGTAAGCCGGGATTTAGTAGCAGACCTCAGCAACGATAAATTAAAGTAAGAGTTATGGCAGAAAATTCATATGGATGGCTAAACGGACCTATGCGATGAAACATAGCAATATTCGTAAATAAAAGTACCGAGCGAAAAACTTCAGTATACTCATATATGCCCAAAGGGACATCTTATCAAGCTCTACATATGAAGCCTAGAGATTGGGCACACTTACAAGGTCAAAATTATACAGGCTGCATGATCAAATGTAGCAACAATTACAAGATTGGAAGGATTCCGATTACAAGTTGTGGTGTGAGAAGGAGGCCTAAGAGGGAATGCCCTGAACTTTGGACTCATTCACAGAACAATCGCCTAGATGGCAAGGGAAGTTCTAAAGTATTCAGAAGATATAAGTTATGAAAATGATAAATGCATCAGTTAACATTCGAGGACGAATATTCCAAAGGGGGGAATGTTACGCCTCGCAGTATTACGTCGATGTTAAGCCTTGCAGTATTACATTACGGTGATATCACGCTCCGCAGTATTAAGTTACGATAATATTGCACCCTGAAGTATTGTGCGTTGAAATTTGTTGAAAGGTAATCGACATCAGTCCAAGGAAAAGATTATTTGGAGAATATAAGGATTGTAATTAATGAATAAATTCGTGAAGGTGAGAAGGGAAGCAAGTCGGAGAAAATGAATTTTCGTCCAAGTTTGGTATTTTGGGGTAAAATATGGCCCGAAGCTAAAATATGCAGTATTTATGGACTAGTACCATGCAAGGTACCATATAACCACGGTAGTATAATATATAAAGTATATATGAAGTATTTTTAGTAATAAATAGAATTTTAAGTAATTTGGGATAATTTTTAAATTATGCGGGTAATAGATTAATTACCGGGTAACGAAATATTACCTGGTTAACTAATAAGTGGATAAAAATTTATAATTATCTCCAAGCCCCTAACATGGCAACAAGCCACCCCAAGCTTGATGACTCTTAAAACTTATGAATTATGTGGCAAAGATTTAAGGATTCAAGGCTATAAGTACATTAGGTCTCATATTTGCTAAGAGGTCTCATATTTTATAAGGGATAAAATACCAACTCAAAGGGGAACCTTTGGAGAAGTTATTAACGGCGGAATCATGAAGGGATATTTTGGACCCATTATATTGATTAATAGGCAATTTGGGGAAGGAGTATATGTCTGCAACTTTAATTCAACATATTTTGTATTAGAGATTATAGTGCTTCTTTAAGTTGAGTATAAAGTTTATAAGATTTATCAGTTTTTCAAGCTATTTTAAGTTAAGACCACTGCTATTGATAGAGACAAAATGATATGGGGAGCTGATATTTTATGCAAATAACGTAAGCTTCAGAGAAGCTTTGAATTGTGGCAATGAATGGGAAAAAAGGGGGGAAAGAGAAAATTTTTACTATGAGTTAGAAGGGATTTGACTTGGAATATCCATTTTTGGATTGAGATTTCATAATCAACATAAGATTTTGCAATTGTAAGAGAGTATGGTGCAATATTTCTAAAGGGAATCGGTTCAGGTATGTTAAGGCTATCCCTTCTTTCTTTTGGCATGGTCCATATGATATTGAAACGAGAAAACACACAGTTTTCATAAATTACCTATTCATAGAAATAGTAGGGATGTCTATATTCTTGATTCCCCGTGAAAAATATTATTATCTTCTGCTCGTGGGTCTCAGAATAATACATAGTTGGAAAAATTTATCCGAAAGGAATATTGAGATTATTCCATATTTTTCATACATTTCATACATATGCATTGACCCATGACCAGATGGCATTATATACGCGTATATATGTATGTATATATATGTATATGGGATATGGGAAATGTTATGGCATTATATACGCACCACCACCTGATCAGCTGGTATACGATGATGATTTTGCACACAGTGGCCAATATGATATGATGGGATGCTCTTAGAGGCTGATGATGTTATGAAACATGTACCTATGCACGACATGACATTCATATGCATGACGCTAAAAGTAATTTATGATTTACAAAGTTATTCAGACTTATAGGTTGAGTCATGTCTCTATATTTCTTCCATGTCTCTTATGTACTTATTTATGTTGCTTACATACTCAGTACATTATTCGTACTGATGTCCCTTTTGATTTAGGCACTTGAAGGCCAACTTCCCGATAGACAGTTCGAGAGCCCTTCAAGTAGGTTATCATCTTAGCGGAAGATGTTGGTGCGCTCCATTTGCTTCGGAGTTGCTTGTTTGGTTAGTATGATTTAGCCGTGTATTGTTTGGTATGGCGGGACTCTATCCCGACCTTTATGATATTTATGTACTCTTAGAGGCTTGTAGACATATATCGTATACGTGAGAGATTATACAGCCTTGTTAGCCTATGTTTCTAGTTTATAAATAACCATGTTGGCCTATTAGGCCTGTATGTCACGTGTATATGATAATGTAATAAGAAAGATAAGTTATGTTGGTACTCAGTTGAGTAAGGTACCGAGTGCTCATCGTGGCCCGTCGGTTTGGGTTGTGACAGTTCCCAATGACCTTTCCTCTATGCAAAAGAAAAAGTTTTACCGTGATTGCCACATGTATTACTGGGATGAACCTTATCTGTTTAGAATTTGTCTTGACAATATGATCCGGAAGTGTGTCCCCGAGATAGAACAATCTTCTATTTTACAGGCATGTCACGCATCGGCATATGGCGGACATTTTGGAGGAGTCAAGACGGCAATAAAAGTTCTAGAAGTCGGGTTCTACTGGCCATGTTTAAGGATGCACATTAATGGGTGAAGGGATGTGATGAATGTCAGCGAACTGAGAACATCTCCCGTCGCCATGAGATGCCCATGAACCCAATGCAAGAGGTTGAAGCGTTCGATATATGGGAGATAGACTTCATGGGCCCCTTTGTCAGCTCTTTTGGCAATAAGTACATACTTGTTGTTGTGGATTACGTGTCCAAATGGGTGGAAGCTGCAGCATTCCCCACCAATGATGCAAGGGTGGTGGTGGGGTTTCTGAAGAAGAATATATTCACCCGTTTTGGGACCCCGAGAGCTATTATTAGTGACAGAGGCACTCACTTCTGCAATCGGGCCTTCGAGAAATTGCTAGCAAGGTACGATGTGCGCCACAAGGTGGCAACCCCATATCACCCTCAACCAGTGGACAAGTCGAGTATGCTGACCAAGACTGTGAACACTACAAGAACTTATTGGGCGAAAAAGCATAGATGATGCACTCTGGCCTACAAAATCGCTTTCAAAACACCAATTGGTATGTCACCATACAAGTTAGTGTTCGGGAAGGCCTGTCACTTGCCAGTGGAACTAGAACATAGAGCTTGGTGGGCAAATGAAATAGCTAAATCTGGACATTGAGGCTGGGGGAACTAATAGAGTCACAGAATTGCATGAGCTAGACAAGTTCCGATTTCTTGCTTTCGAGAGCACGAGGTTATACAAGGAGAGAATGAAGAGGTTGCACACAAGAACATTGTTGAGCGAAATTTCAATCCCGGAGACATGGTGCTACTTTATAACTCAAGATTAAGGCAATTTCCGGGTAAACTCAAGTCACGATGGTCTGGACCATTTTAGGTGGTCGAAGTGCTCCCTTCAGGTGCCATAGAGATTGCCTCAGAAAAAGATTCCCACACATTTAGAGTCAATGGGCAAAGATTGAAACCATATGTGGCATGGATGAAACCAAGGAAGTGTCAATGATCCATCTGACTGAACCTCAGAGGTCGAGCGAGCCTTAAATGCGTTCATCTATGTCGTGTCGTGACGTTAAATCAGGCACTGCGTGGGAGGCAACCCATGTTTTCTTTTGTTTCTTTTTCTTTTGTTTGATGTTGTACCAGATGTGTAGGAAGCGAACACTCTTATAAAAAAAAGGATCGTGACCACGACCGCAGTAAATGAAGAGTATTCTACTTGGGATTGCTCGATCCACCGCGAATGTGGTGGGACCGTGGCACGAACGCGGTGGGACCGCGGCACGACCGCGATGATTTGCGTCAAGTCTGTTTTGCCCCCTTATTCACCGCGGCCACAGTGGGACCGCAGTGATTCGCGACAAGTCTGTCGCCCAGGTAAGTAGTGTTTAAAAAAAAAAAATTTCTTTTTCCTCTTAAACACTAAAAAACATCCACCACCACCACCCCCCCCCCTAATTCCCTCACTTCTCTCTTACTCTTACTCCTCAAACCCTAACCCCCGTTCTTCTTCTTCTTCTCTCCATCTATCCCCAACCCACTTCTCGCCCCCCCCCCCCCACACACACTTCTACAAGACCCCATCTCCCATCAATCTCAACTTCTACAAGACCCAGGTATGTCAAACCTTCCATCTCCCTTCTTGTAATTCTCTATTTTGCAATTTTCATGTTTGAATTGGTGTAATATTTATAATTAGATTTTTTTGATTTTCTTTTCTTCTTTTTAGTGGGTTATGTGCATAATATTGTAGAGAAGAGCGTGGTATTGTTGTGTAAAGTTAATTGTGGTAGGGTGGAGTGTTGAAGTGAGAATGGTTGATTTGGGAGGAGAGTTTATGCTTCCATAGGGCTAGGTGTGTTAGATTAGAGACCATGCTCACAAGGTGTTTGTGAAATTGCCCCAATGGAGCTGTAATGGCTAATGTGACCATGGTGGTGGTGAAGTCTGAGTAACCACCCAGGGTTCACACAACTCAAACCCTCACTAATAGGAGCCTCTATTTTGTCAGGTACAATGCATCAGTCCAAGAAGAGACGTACCACACGGTCCTCCGCTAATGGACTTGGAGGTTCATCTAGAGCTCGGGGTCAGGCTAGTGCGGAACAGTTTGACCGCACTAGGTTTGTTTCGAAAGTAGCTCAGGATAGTTTTAACGCCAAGGCATTCAAGAAGTTGTTACCTAAAGTACACATTGACAGGAATGCCTTGCAAGCGGAATGCCCATGTATCTTTGAAGAGTTGAGGAGGTGTCAGTTGGACATCTTCTTTGATGAACCAGAAGAGGCAAATGTACTGATGGTAAGGGAGTTTTACGCGAACTGCCCGGAGCATGTTGATAGGGTGGTCAAAGTATGAAACACCCAGTGAATGCATTGCTTGAGGCCATCCGCCGAGTGTACAGGCTGTCGGTATTCACTGGAGGGATGGATTATTACCATGCTTATCACCGCTCGACTATCTGGTGGGCACCAATTCTTGAAGCAATTTGTGTGGCTGACCAAGAGCCAATATGGATAAAGCACCGAATTACCCTAAACTCCCAATCTCTCACTTGGGAAGGTAAGTGTTGGCTCACAATCATCAACAGTCGTTTGTTGCCCTCCAGCAACACTACAGATGTAAACGGGCCAAGAGTAGCAATTATTTGCTATTTTATGACCCACCATGATTTTGATGGGGCCAAGCTCCTTCATGATGAAATGTTCATTTGCTCCGCGGAAGTACTCAAAGGGTTTTACTTCCTATCTCTGGTCACCAAGTTGTGTCGTGCTGCACGAATTCCTGAAAATCCCATAGTATATGGGAAGTTGCAATTGAAAGCCCCATTTAGGGCTAGCAAAATCACACTTGGGAGAGAGCCAGTAGTGTGGTTGATGATGATGAGGATGCTGAGGAAGTTGTTGCCCCACCGCAGCCGAGTGCTGAAGAGGCGAGCCCATTATAAGCTTGCTGAAGTACCCGCATGACAGCCCTAGAGCAAGAAATGGCTGGCCTACGCACTTCAACCACTGACCTGGGTACTAGAGTTGACAATTTGACTACTCAACATGATAGGTCGGAGAAAAAGATCATGGGTTGGCTTCGAGCACTAGGACGAGCATGTCACCTCAATCCTAGCACCGTCTCTGATCAGGACTGAGCACCAGGGAAGTCCCCTTACCTTACTCTGCTTTAAATTCTTTGACATGGGGACATGCGAAATCTTTAAGTATGCGGTGGGGGATGGTTGTTGTTGTATAATTGTATAAATTTTTTTGGTGGTGTTGTTGTTGGGTGTTTTTGGTTGATGTTAATTAAATGCAACTTGGCCCGAAGACGGACACCTCTCGATGGGTCTATTGAGGGACTTAAGTCGAACAAAAAAAATGATTTTCATTTGTTAGGTAGTGTATCAACTCCCCCTTGGTTTTTCTTTAAACCGCGGTTCTTTTCCAAGGGTTTCCATTTGAACCGGGTGTAGTTAGTTTTTTTTCTTTTAGTTTAGGAAGTCTTGGGCGAGAAACAAAAATGAAATAGGGACCCTTAACTATATAGTACCTTGAATAAAGACTGCTTTAGTGTGACACTTAGACTTTTTAGTTGACTCAAATAAGGCCTTAAATTGTGTGTTCCTGAATGGTTCAAGTACTTAGAGCAGAGTGTCTGATGATCCTAGCTGAATTGAGTCATGTGTCATGTGTGAGTGAGGCTTTGTGTATTCTGTGTTAACATTCAATGCCTAGAACTTGCCCTGTGTGTGTACAAAGCAAAATGGTAGTTTCGTTTGGTCTGGAAAGTGATATAGGCATTTCTTTGCTTAACCTTTCTATGTATGCTTGCTCCCACCTATTTGTATATACCTTAGTCAACCCCGTTGAGACTGTAAGCCTGTTTTCCTTGGCGACCACATTACAAGCCTAATCCAAGTTTAAATAGCCTATCTTGTTGATCCCTACCACCTCTTAAAATCACTCTAGGTGTAATGGATATGGAAAAATATAAGTGAGGGGTGGTTGGTTGGGTTGTTAAGTGGAACTAAGAGAACATGAAAAGAAAAAAGTGCATTGGGTGATAAACAATATTAGAGGCCACCAAAACAAAAAGTCTCAAATTGGTGGTAGCTATTAAAAGAAAAAGTGTGCTAAAAAAATAAGGGGGTAACACAATAATGTAATGGTGGAATAAAGGTGTGACAAAGTTAAGAGCTTAAAAGTACACAATGTAGTGGAGTGCTTAGGGACCTGTAGTCACTATACCCATATGTATCCTACCCATCCTGCAGCCAACATTACAACCAAATAAACTCCTATTTGATTCTAGACCGAATGAGCTCGATTATAGTCGAGTATTACACTACGGGCAAGCCCATGTTGCGTTGTTTGTGGCATAAGAATTTGTTTCTGAGGGTGAGTGAAATGTTGTATTCGAGTTCCTTAGTATGTGGTTTGTAAATGATATAAGCCTCTTTTGTAGTGAGTAGGCACATGATTCATGAAGGGAATGTAAGCCTGGACCTCTAACTGAGAATAGGAGAGTTGTTTAGGGGTATTGCGTGGCTAGAAAGGAGTCCACTCTTGAGGCGAGGAGGTTGCACTGAAGTAGTCTACTCGTGTGAAGTATTCTTGGTGTAAAGAGTAGGGGAGGTATCCTGTGATGATTAGGCCTATAGAGTGTGGCTTGTTGCTCGAGGACTAGCAACGGTTTAAGTGTGGGATGTTGATAGTAGGCTATATAGACTCTATTTACACTCTAAATGAACCATACTTTATTGTTATTTTAAATGCAAAATGATAACAAAATACTCTAATTAGTGTTCTTTTGCTTTGCAGGAACTAATCCATGTTAGGAAGAGACTATGGCGTGTTTTGGAATCAATAATATGGATATAAGGCCAATCAAGAAGAACCCAAATGAAAATAAGCAAGAAAAAGGCAAAGGATGACTGGACAAGAGGCTACCGTGACCGCAGCTGGAAAGCGGTAAGCCAAACGAGTGAGGCAGAACTGATGCATTTCACCGTGGTCACGTCGCGTTCTGCCGTGGCTGCGATCGACTTTGTAATTGCCTAGATATTTAGGGACTTAAATGTAAATCGTGGGAAACTTATCCTTGGAGTCAAGAATAAGTGTGAGAAGATCAAGACACCATTAGAGTTTTTCAATCTTCTTCTTGTTATCATTATTTGAAAATTATGAATAATTTTAGGATTTTATCTTGCTTTACTATGAGTAGCTAATTATTTAGTCTAGGGTTTTGATGGAACCTGTTGAGGGATAAACTTCTTGTTGTGTTAATATAGTTTGCCCAGTTTAATCTCTATTTGTTCAACTATGTTCTTGTTGTAGTTAATTGATAGGATTCGCAATTAGCTGTGCCTATTTAATATGTATTACTTGGGAGAGAGTGCATATTTAGGTAGTTGTTGAACAACACCACTCCCAAAGTATATAAGGAATCAATAACCGAGGGTTTAAAGGTGGGATTAGGGATAACGAAACCTTGGGTGCGATCTAAGTGAGTTGTAATAAAAGCCAGCTAGCGTAACTCGGGAGAGTGCGTCTAGTAAATTGTCGTAATTACTCGGGAGAGATTTACGACAATAAGAGTGCTCATGATCGATAGAGACAATTAGGCAAATCTATGAGAAACATAACAGGAAGGGATTCCATCAATAGGGGAAATCACAACCTTAGATCCTTCTCTTATTTGTTTACAACTCAGTCATAGTTAGCTTTTAGTTTACTTAACTTTATTTAGTTATAGTTAGTAAAAACATCATCAATTGTTATTCAAATATCTGGGAGTTGATTACGAAGAATTCAGTGAGTCTGACAAAAGTAATTGGTCGGTCAATTCCCTGTGGGATTCGACTCTGGGCTAAATACTCGGATTATATTTGCAACGACCGCTTGTCCTTTTTATTAGGCATAGTTGGGCATGATCAAAAAGCACCTAAAATCAGGCAGTCGAGTTGTACGCGCATGTATTCACATGTATTCGCGCCATGTATTCATGAATACAACAGCAAAAAGCACCTAAAATCAGGGTAGTCCAGTTGTACATGCATGTATTCACATGTATTCGTGTTGTTGTATTCATGAATACAGCAGTAAAAAGAGCCTAAAATCAGGGCAATCCAGGTGTATGCGCATGTATTCATGAATACAGTAACAACAATCACCTTAAAAATAGGTATGTCCAGCTATCTAAGAGAGAGGGAAAACATAAATGGCATATTTCATGCCTCAATGGTAGTATATACCATAAATACTTATTTTGCTATAAAATATAAAAGGTAGCTATAGAAAATAATATTTTAAAATGATTTTGGTTTATAATAAATAGGGTGTATACCTTTACTACAGGAGGTAAAATTTCCTAATTTATTTATACCGTCCAGAACTGTAAATAGTAAATCCAATGATTATCCATTTAATTTTTAGTATTAGGCTTGGGCCCGAGCTCAGCATTGGCTTAACAATACATATATAAATATATTTTATATTTTATATAGACACACACTAATCCACCAAGATAGAAATAAAAGCTTGGGATTTACTATAAAATCCTAAGATCTGCCTCTACTAACTTGACACCTCGTCTAGCTAACTTTGCGCAATGTAAGGCAGAGCTCCCTAAGTTGAAGTAGTCATCACCACAAAAACTTTTAAGGATATATTGAGAAAATTTGACCTAACAACCATTTTATTTCCATATACACTCATATGTAATAATAATAGTACGATTTTTAAGCCTATCCAAACAAACAGAAACAATGTAATCAATTGCAGGCACGCGGAGAATCAGTCAAACAGTGGTGAATATAAGTGAAAATCCATAAAAATTTATCTGCATTTGTTTTAGTAGAGAACTAACTGATAGTGTGAATTGACAGTTTGAACATGAAGATGATAAAAATAAGCTTATAGAGCTGAAAAGAGCAGTGGATAGTGTGGAAATAGTTGATGCCCATTCACATAATATTGTAGCCCTCGATTCCAATTACCCTTTTCTTAAATGCTTCTCTGATGCTACTGGGGATGCTCTATATACTTATCCTAATTCTCAAGGTCTATTTCTTATCCTAATTTTCAATACATAACAATTTTGAACTTGTTCGAAAGTAGGGCCTATTTAGTATGTGTTATGTTGGTTTAATTGAATCAATTATTTTCAGCTCCAAATATGAGTACACATGCAAATATACTGCCCGGCCAAAATTTTCATTCTTCACATTTCCAGGCATCATCACGGAATATCTAAGTAGGCGTTTGGACATAAAAATTGTAATTTTGGAAAAAAGTAGTATTTGAAGTTAAGTTGAAAATGGTATTTGGAATTTAAAATTATGTGTGGACATGTATTTCACTTGAAAAAATGTTACAGTTTTGTGAGTGGGGAAAAAAAAAATTTCTAAAATAAACCAGAGCAGTTTTCAGGGTCATAGCAGCAGAAGGGGCAAAATTATTATTAGGATAAAAGGGTAGAAAAAGTATTAGGATAAAGGGGGGGGGGGGGGTTATGAGGGTTAATGGCTTTTAGTCTTGAGAACAAGGGCGGTTTTTGGCTGCAAAATCTAATCAGTTGTAATTGATGGAATATATACCACAGCGGAAGCAATAACAGAATCTTATTTACGTGTAATCTAAACAACTAACATGTATGGAGATTTTAGGATTACCTCTTGAAGCGTAAACACAACAAATCTAGGTCGTTCTCCAGTTCCTCAGTTGAAAACACACTAGCAGATTTCTACAGTCTTCTACTGTGTTACCCAAACAATAACCAAAAAAAAGAATTTTGGGTGGGCAAAATTCTAGTAGAAACCGCAGTCAGAATCATGTCAAAAACGTCCAGCCCTTATATCCATATATATAGCTGCGTTTTTTAGGTCAAAACCGTTTTCAAAACCTGTTAGGTTTCCTTCTCCCACTAAGGGACGGTTTCCACGTTTTCTTTCCCACTAAGTAACAGTTTCCACTATTTTCTATTATTTAGGCACAGTAGGGACCACAGAATTTAATTAACAAGGCTTCCTATTATGATATTAATTTCGAAATTCTGAAACTAATTTCCATCATAATAAATTACGAATTATTCCACTAAAAATTCGTAATTGCACTCCTTAGTTCAATTTCGAAATTCTTCCATAAAACCTTATTTAACTCCCCATGTTAAGATTCAGATACTAATCAATCAAATTAAATTACTGACTATTTAATTTATTGATTACTTCCTTTAGACTTACACTTAACTTATTTCATGTGTCGGGTACAAAATCCATCGGCCGGGTTTACACATCAAAACTTATAAGCTTTCATAAAGGAGTATCGTCAATCTCAAAATTGAGACATGGATTCCATCAACTAATTATTACTTCGCCAATGTATATCATTGTCATCCAATTTACCAGGCTTATTGACTCGCGAAAGAATCTCGCCTTTTAATAAATCAAAACAACAAGTGACATACACAGCTAATAATAATTATATCAGGATTAAGAGTATAAGTACATTAAATGGACTAGAGAAATTATTTTATAAAGTCAGTATAAAATACTCATCTCTACTTGATCCGTTCAATACATACAAAATGTACTAGCACAAGAAGTTGGAATTAAACCATTCCCATAATCAAGATAAATTATACTTAATCTTGTGCTACAATCATTCCGATGATTTGTCCAATTCCATCATTAGATTGTGAACATTAACTTTTATGTCTTACAAGAACCGATGATTTAATCTTCCGTGTATAAGCTAAACTCTATACACTAAATCATCTACTATGTAAGCAATGGACGCACAAACCAACACATGATCTATTTAAAATGAAACTTTATTGAATTTAAACAAGTAAATAAATAATTGTTCATAAAGAATACTATAACAATACGCATGGCTTATAGTATATTCTAACAATCTCCCACTTAGACTAATAACCATGCGTCTACAATTTTGACACTCATTCCTTCTACATGCTTATCAAAAGTCTTCTGTGGTAAGCTCTTAGTAAACGGATCTGCCAAGTTGTTCTCTGACGCAATCTTGGTGACCACTACATCCCCTCTCTGCACTATATCACGAATTAAATGATATTTACGCTCAATGTGCTTTGCCCTCTTATGGCTTCGTGGCTCCTTTGAATTTTCAACCGCACCACTATTATCACAGTAAAGCGTAATTGGTGCTTGAATCGAAGGAACCACACCCAACTCTCTCAGGAAGTTACCGAGCCAAACTGCCTCTTTGGCTGCCTCAGAGGCTGCCACATATTCGGCTTCCATGGTGGAATCAGCAACACAAGTTTGCTTGATACTCCTCCAACTTATGGCTCCACCTCCAAGAGTAAACACATTACCTGAGGTAGACTTTCTAGAATCTCTGTCTGATTGGAAATCCGAATCAGTATACCCAATAGGTACCAGGTCATCCGATTGGTAGATCAACATGTAATCCCTAGTCCTTTTCAGGTACTTGATTATATGTTTAACCGCCGTCCAATGCTCTTTCCCAGGATTAGACTGAAATCTGCTAACAACGCCAACGGCAAAGCAGATATCAGGCCTAGTGCATAACATAGCATACATGAGGCTCCCCACAGCTGATGCATAAGGGACCGCCTTCATCTTTTCTATCTCTTCATCAGTCTTAGGAGACTGATCTTTAGATAGAGAAATTCCATGTCTGAAAGGAAGGAATCCTTTCTTGGAATCATGCATGCTAAACCTAGAGAGTATTGTATCAATATAAAGACCTTGGGACAAGCCTAATATCCTTTTCTTGCGATCTCGCAAGAGTTTGATCCCAAGGATATGAGCCGCTTCTCCCAAATCTTTCATATCAAAATGTGTGGACAACCATTGCTTAACTGAATTCAACATGCCCACATTATTTCCTATGAGCAGTATGTCATCTACATATAAGATCAAAAATGCCACTTTGTCCCCATCCCACTTTTTGTATACACAAGATTCGTTAAGACACTGATTAAAACCAAAAGTTTTAATCGCCTTATCAAAACAAGTGTTCCATGCCCTAGATGCCTGTTTTAGTCCATAAATGGACCTTTTAAGCTTACACAACATGTGCTCTTTGCCACTTTCCATAAAACCGTCTGGTTGCATCATATAGATGCACTCATCAAGACTTCCATTAAGGAAAGCTGTCTTGACATCCATTTGCCAAATCTCATAATCATAATGAGCAGCAATGGATAAGAGAATCCTTATAGACTTAAGAATGGCTACCGGCGAGAAGGTTTCCTCATAGTCAATCCCTTCTTTCTGAGTAAACCCTTTCGCTACAAGCCTTGCTTTAAAAGTTTGTACTTTTCCGTCTACACCTCTCTTTTTCTTATAGATCCATTTGCATCCAATGGGTTTAACCCCATCAGTTGGTTCTACAAGATCCCAAACCTGATTAGAGTACATAGACTCCATCTCTGATTTCATAGCAGCAACCCACTTATCGGCATCCTTATCATGTAGTGTTTGGTCGTAATTGACAGGTTCGGAGGTAGGCTCCTCAGGGATCCTATCATATGATTCTCCCAAGAGCGTGTAACGAACTGGCTGTCTTATTTCTCTCCCACTACGACTACGCACTACATCAGTTGCAACTACATCACGTTGATTTTGTGGTTGAACCACAACATCATCAGGAACCTGAGTCTCCATGCTATCCACAGGGATATCAACGACTTCTTCCTGTTGTGCAGTCTGCTCAACATGACTCCCACTACTTTGTGGTAGTATGACTGCGGGCACTTGTTCTTGTGGTACATTAAGTCTATTGACATTTCTCCCACTACTAAAGTGCAATGGTATGTCAAAATCGACTTCCGGGGTTTGGATATGGTCGTTTTGATTTTCAGATGACTGAGTTTCCATTCCTTTGTTGAGTTCCTGTAAAACGAGTTTACTTCTAGGAACATGGTTCATCAAATAGTCCTCTTCTAGAAACTTGGCATTTGTGCTAACAATTACCTTTTTCTCTTTAGGACAATAGAATAAACCACCTTTCGTCCCTTTTGGATAACCTATAAACACGCATACATCCGTTCTTGCCTCCAATTTATCCGTTTTCCCCTTTAGCACATGTGCCGGACAACCCCAAACTCGAATATGCCACAGACTAGGCTTGCGCCCAGTCCACAATTCTGTAGGGGTCAAGGGTACTGACTTTGAAGGAACTAAGTTCAGAACATAATTCGCCGTTTCTAAGGCATGTCCCCAAAAAGACGAAGGCAAATCGGAATAACTCATCATTGATCTAACCATTTCCATAAGAGTCCTATTTCTTCTTTCAGCTACACCATTTTGTTGTGGAGTTCCAGGTGCAGATAATTGAGATGTAATTCCACATTCTGATAAATAACCAATAAAGTCTGTAGAGAGGTACTCCCCACCACGATCAGATCGTAGTGTCTTGATATGTTTATTATGTCGCTTTTCAGTCTCAGTCTTGAATTCTTTGAACTTTTCAAAACATTCAGACTTTCGACGCAACAAATAAATATATCCATATTTTGAGTAATCATCTGTGAAAGTTACAAAATACTCAAAACCACCTCTTGCTTGGACATTCATTGGACCACACAAATCAGAATGAATTAATTCTAATTTATCACTTGCCCGATTTCCTTTTGAGGGGAAATTTCGTTTTGTCATTTTCCCTTCTAAACAAGATTCACAAGTTGGTAGTGCCTCCACTTTCAATGAACTTAAAGGTCCATCCTTGACCAACCTGGAAATTCTGTTCAGATTTATATGACCCAAACGCAAGTGCCATAAATATGTTTCACTCAATTCAGAAGAACGTTTTCTCTTGCTTGGTAAATCAACATTATTCAGTTCTTTAGGTGGTAACGGTTTAGGAATAGAGTCAACAACAAAAAGACCATTAATCAATGTAGCCGAAGAGAGATAACGCTTATTATGAGTAATAACACATTTATCAACGTCATGACAATTAAAATCATAACCATCTCTCATAGCGCTAGAAACCGAAATTAAATTCCTTCTAACGGAAGGTACATATAATGTGTCTTTTAAAGCTAAAACTCTACCACTACCAAACGAAATACTAATATTTCCTAATGCTAAAGCTGAGGCTGCTGAACCGTCTGCTTGATAAACATTGATTTCTCCTTTACTTAGCCGCCGCGTTACCTGAAACCCCTGCAAATAAGTGCAGATATGATTAGTGGCTCCCGAATCTACACACCATGACATGGTAGAAACAGCCGCTAAAAATGTTTCAACGACAAGTAGATGTAAATCACCTGGTTTATTTTTCAGCTTGGCCAGATAAGTTGGACACTGCTTCTTATGATGCCCGGGCTGCTTGCAGTGATAACACTTGCCCTTAGCCTTTTTCACACCAGCAGTCGCGCCACCAACAGAGGGTTTTTGAGCCTTTTTCTTTTTCTGCCCGCCTCTCGGCTTAGAAGAAGAACCTGCCTCAAAATTCAATGCCACGGGAGGAGCTTGGGACTTGATAATAGTCTCTGCCGACTGCAGCTCATTCAACAATTTCGCAAGGGACAAATCCATTTTGTTCATGTTATAATTCAGGCGAAATTGCTGAAAACTGTCAGGCAAAGTCTGCAGGATCATTTCAACCTGCGTGTCCTTATCAATGTTAGCTCCAAGGACCTCCAGTTCATTCAGAAGACTCATCATCTTCAGAACATGGTCCCTGACCGATGAACCTTCAACCATTTTGGTATTCAGAAGGGCTTTCATGGCAGTCTGCTTAGCCGCACGATTCTGATCTCCGAACATTTCTTTGAGATTTTCCAGAATGTCATAAGCAGACTCCATCGACTGATGCTGATGTTGCAGAACATTCGACATGGATGCCAAAATGTAACACCGCGCCATCTCATCAGCCTTAATCCATTTCTAGTAAGCCTTCTGTTCATCATCTGTGGCATCATCTCCAGGTTTTTCTGGACACACCTCATCGAGCACAAATTTGTACTCTTCAGCAATTAGAACAATATCCAAATTTCGTTTCCAATCAACATAATTTGGACCCTCAAGTTTGTTTTGGGTAAGAATGGCAGTAAGGGGATTAAAAGCAGTCATTGTTAATCTGGGAGACATTAAATATTTAAATAGATCAAATCAGTTTGTATTATGAACATTAAAATTCAAAACACATTATATATATACAATCTATGCACCTTGAACAACAAATTTCGATGGGAAAGAAGCTATCCTTGCAATATACATATATAATGACAGATTTTCACTCCATAAACTTAAACATGTCATACTCAGATGGAGAGTAAACTGTTAATTTAAGCCAAGTGAATATCAACATTCAACATATATTAGTCCCATTGAACCAACATGCATACTCAGATGGAGAGTAAATACAAATAATCAATGACTAGTATAACATAGTGATTATTCATAATATTTTTATCCGATATGGAAGAAGACCTACGTCAACGTGTAAAAACATTATATCACTGATTTTTTAAGCCCGGGGACCAAGGGAATTGATCCCCACAATTTCTGGAATTAAAAACAACTAAAAAAAATTTAGAATTTTAGAAAAACAGCAAAACACCATCTAAACGACCCCGAACGCCCAAAAAACGACTTCAGTCATGCATAAAATCCATGAGTATTGCTCACTG